>NW_022196915.1:106619970-106630255 GCF_008632895.1 Mastomys coucha
CACTGCCTGATGATGCTATTGAGAAAGTGACTGGCTGCCTGAAGGCCACATCAGGACCTGTGGACAATTGGAGGCCACTGTATGATCCCACTGCCGGATGACACCCCTGAGAAAGTACTTACAGTCATACATTTTAAAGATACACAATGGGATTGATGGTTATCTTCAGCATGTAGAACCATTTGCATTTGTTTCTCTAAAATCATCCACATTTTATAAGTTTTCTTCAAATGCACATTTGACTTTTTCAGTCAGAAATGAATGAAAAAGAGCTGGCAGGAGCTGGCATGCTGTCAAACTCAGTTCAATTACCAGAACCCAAAACCAACCCTCCACAGCTGTCCTCCGACCTCCACATGTGCACCATCCATGGGTGTGCACACTCATATACACTCATATACACTCACGCACATACTCGTGAATACTCATATACACACACTCACATTCACACACATTCACACACATACACTCAGACTCACACACAAATGCATACCCATTCATGCACACACACACACATACACGTACACATGTATACACTCACACACATTCATATACATTCTCATGCATACTCATAGACATACACACATACACTCAGACTCACACACAAATGCACACCCACTCACACACATACACACACATACTCATATGTACACATGTACATATGCTCACACTCACATTCATGCACATACACACAATAACTGATAAAAATATTTAAAAATAGATAAATAAATAAACTTATGAGAAAATGAACAGACTTAGCATAATATTAAGGACTTGCATGTTCTCAGAAATAAAAAACAAAGCAAAAATGCATGTTCTATCTGACATGCAGAATCTAGAACATGCACGTGAAAGTGTGAATGGCTGAACAGGAGGGAAGAATGCACCGTGAACAAGAGAGAACAAAAAAGGCTAGGCACACAGATGAGGACGGACTGACCCTGGTAATGGACACGGGTATGAAAGATTAAAGCTAAGAGTTTTCTTAGATGTAACTTTTCACATTTTTTTGGCTCTGATAGTGAATACATACATGACTGAAAGTGTAATTGTAATGCAGAGAGCCACAGCTTCCATTCCCAGTGCCCACTTTGAGGAAATTATGCAAGACTTTGGGTGGGGCTAATTTTGGTGTGTGATGTTTTTATTTACTTGCAAGTTTATTTATAACAAAGTTTACTTTAAGCCCCACTCTCTGCTCCTCATCCCATGACACACTGAAAGCCTTCTTCCTCGGCTCTTCACCACACTTGTCTTTTAAATCGGCTGTTCGATAGGTGGCCGGGCCTACCCTGTTTGCACTGCTAGAGCCAGAGAATTGATTCAAACTCATTACAGTCTTGGGAAGAAAACTGTAGAGGAGGCTGGACCCCACTCTACGTAGTTCTCAGGAAAGCTACACTGCAGGACACTGAAGGAGTCTGTTTCCAAGGGGAGAAAACTAAACCTCAGAGAAGTGACAAAGGATAGGTGGCACACTGTGCACGCAGGCTTCGTCTGCAGCACAAAACACTCTACCTGTAACCCTGGCCTCCTTCATCTTCCCCTGTCTGCCATACTAGCCCCTGTTCCTGTTTAAGGCTGGCCAAGCCTCCTTCACAAGCCTCTCAGACATGGGAAGTCTTGCCTGTTGTGTCCACAGCTCTCTCCCAGTCCTAACGCAGGGAAGACAGATGCTCAGTAACACCTGAAATGAGCTTACTGAGAGCTCAGGGTCTCCCCAGGCTGCAAAGAGAGCCGCTGCATCTGGACACCAAGGCTCTTGGCTACTTGTTTTGATTTGGGTAATGATAACTCAAACAACAATGTCAATAATCTATCTTAGGAATGGAAATTTACAAAGCCAAGAGAAACACAGTGTGCCTGGGATTTTTCTCAGGAAACCCAACTCCTGGTGTGGCTTCTGAAACCCAGCCTCAGCCACGGTTGGTTGAGTGCCAGTGTCATCTCTCCTTGGCAGCTTTCTAACCTGCCAGCACCTAATCCAGTGCCACAAACACAGCAGAGAATGCCTACCCACAACAACGCTCTTAGGATGAATGATGAAGCTTTGGATGGCCTTTGCAAACCCAACTCACAGGGCTCGCATGAGCTAGAATTCTCTATCTTTTTTTTTTGTTCACCACACACATTAAGGTTAAAAGCTAAGGAGTACATTACTGAAAAAACAAAACAAAACAAAATTTAAGCATCTAGCATTCTTCAAGCTGGGCAAGGGTAGCACACACCTTTAATCCCAGTACTCAGGAGACAGAGGCAGGCGGATCTCTATGAGTTCAAGGGTAGACTGGTCTAAGAGTACTGGGGTAGCTCAGGCTACACAAAGAAACCATGCCTTTAAAAGAAAACAAAAGCATCTTTCAAGTATCACCGTGAGAGAGACCTTCGTCCTTCTACTCGCTCGCACACAGCTCACCTCCAAACCATTCTGAAGAAAAATACGGGTTAGCTCCCCCTAAGGTTACAGGCTTATGAGATCTCTATTTGTGCCTGTTAAATTGACCTAAAGTATTCCCATGGTGTTTACAAGGAATCAAGCCAGCAGACCAGACTTTATAGTGAGAGAGAAGCAAACGGGAATTATTCCCCAGAGGCACAAACACTGCTGAGGATAGGCCTCTGGGCAAACCCAGGGCACCTTCCTCCAGGAAAAAGGCAAAGGGAGAAGGGGACAAGGGGAAAGTCCACGTGGAGGAAATTATGCAAACAGGTCGAAACCTTTTCCCCAGCTCTTCCGGCTCACATTAGCTTGTGCTCAAGACAATGAGCATGTACAATAATACTTCCCCAACTGGGAAGTCCTCCTATTTAAAACCCCGTAGACCACATCCCTTCCTTAAGATAACATCAGCAGCAGCGATGATGAGACCCCACCTTGTCCTGCTGCTATACCAGGGCCAGCGGTATCCCCCACGCTCTATTGCCTATTGTAACTGACTTCCCATGTGAACGGATGAGACGGACAAAGACCACAGAACATAGCCAGTGTTGGGGGGTCTCACTCACATCACTCCCAGAGCAATGTACCCCTACCACAGTGCCACAAAAACATGTAAGTAAACCAAAGGAATGTCTTCACTGTTTGTGCATGACAGTACCGAGAGTCAAAAATAGAAACACAGTAAACAAGGAGGGTTTACTGTGAATAAAAGAATAAAGAGGGTGGTCTGAGACCCTCTTCTCTCTGCTTCTAATCAGTCAAAGCATGAGCCACTGAGCAGAGACGACACCTATGGCCACCGTGAGGATGGGACTACAGCAGGCTTCATCGGCTCTTTTCTGCAGCTGCCCCAGCAGTCTGATGGTACGTGGGGAGCATGTCCTCATAACTTCAAACATTTTTGCCAGGGGTGGGGTGGCACATGCCTTCCATCCCAGCACGCAGGCAGGATCTCTATGAGTCCAGTCTATATAGCAATTTCCAGGCCCACCAGGGCTACAATAGTGAAACCCTGTTTCACAAAACAAAAATAAATAAATAATCACGTAAAAGCTGGATTTTAGATGTTTTCTCATATACAAATGATAAAAAGCATGAGATGGTAATTCACTGTTTGATTAAATCATTCTGCAATATAAACACATACCAAAACATCTCACTGTGTCCTATAAATACATACAATTAGTGTCAATTGGATAATTCTTCTTTTTTAAAAAAAGATTTATTTTACTCTTTAATCGTGTGTATGTGTTTGTGTCTGCATGTATGCATGAGTGTGAATGCAGATGGCCTCAGGAGTCAGAAGAAGGTGTGAAATCAACTGCAGCCGGAGTCACCAGCAGCTTTGAGCCACCAGACGTGGAGCTGGGAATCAAACCTGTGTCCTTTCCTACATAGAGTATACAAATTCTAACCACAGAGCCATCTCTCCACCCCAAAAACAACCTTATCACTTAAGCTTCTATTGTATTCACTATTTATGTGAGTGATGCATCTGTGAGTGTGTGGAGGTAAAGGGTCATTCTCTGTGTCTGAGTCTCTCCTTCTGCCATAGGTTCCAGCGACTGAACTCAGGTCATCGTGATTTTGAATCAAGACCTTTGACCTAATAAGCCACTCTGTTCCTAAAACACAATTTAAAACATAGTTATGCGTGCAATACAACAGACCCTCTTTCCTGTCTCTGGAGGCCAAAGCGTGATGGAATGAGTGGGACAATTAATCAACCTCTGAAAACAGCAGTCTACAGGACTGTGTGCCCAGCCCTCACAAAGAGAGGCCAGGTTGGGCCTTCTGTGTGCTCAGATGAAGTTAAATACAAAATAAATGATGCTTCCAACGCTGCACACAGCAGCAAGGGCTCACCTAACACACTTTTCTATTTATCCTCTGCCAAAACCTCAATGGGAGATGTGGAGACTTTTTCTTTTTCTTTTTAATTATAATTGTGGCAGGGATAAGCAAAAAAAAAAAAAGATTGCCCTGTCTTCAGGCACTTGACATACATTCTTACTGGATTCAGTCCAGCTCAACCCCTCCGGCATAGCAGAGTGCTATTGTGTACAGAGACTGGGTATGCTTCTTACTCAGACAGCTTATCCTAAACTCACACTGTGCCCAGCTTTGAGCTAGGGTCCAACTTAATCCGAGCCATGGTGATTAAGTAGATTTGAAACGTTTTAGCTTTGTTTCAGACAAAATTTTATCTCCCCCGTTTGCTCATATAAGCATTTTAGGGGAGGCATAAAGAATACTGGAAATTTTTCTGTGCCTGAAAAGAAAGGTCTGGAGAAATAAAATAAAAGCCAGTATTAGTAACGATTATGTTTGAAACGTAGAACAAAGGGCTTTCTTTCCTTCTGTTTAGCCAGATTTTTAAATTTTTCCTTAATAAGCATGAATTACTTTAAATTAAATACTTTAACATTTCAAAGCCATTTGGGAAATAATTTAAATGCAGTCATGGCCAATGTTGGTGTGCAGCTTCTTGCAGAGCTGGTGCCGGAGTGTGGTGACTCCTCAGTTCAATTATCAGATTTAACAAGAGCATGGGGGAAAGCTCAGTAATCAGAGGAGTAATACTTAAATGAAACAGTTGAGCAAAAAATAAATAAAACATTTCCTCTAAAACCTGCGATACACAAAGCAAAGCCTGAAACATAAACTGGTTTTGCCTCTTTCTTTTGCTTCTTTTGCCTCCAGAACCTGTTCAACTTCCTAACGCCAGGCACCAGGGCATGGGCACTGTCCTGTCCTCCAGCAGCACCCTGTCACGTGGCTTTTGCTTTATGAATGGGAGCACCTTGAGGAGCACACGAGGAGGCACTACTGAACTAGTCAGAAGCCCTGCAGGACAATCTCTAAACAGACTTACGCATGTGAATCTTTTACCCCTTGACCTTGATTAAAAAAAAAAAAATCAGCTGACTTTGAAAGCTCCAAGTGACTAGATGCTCGGATGGCATCCACAGCCTGGGAGTTAAAAACTCAAGGTTCTCCATCAGAAGGTAACAGGCACTCTGGGACAATCTGAGTCGCAGAACCAAGCCACACTCTGTTGGAATCCGTGTTTCCTTGTTCAGATACAGATAAACCTACTAAAGGCTCTGAGAGGAAAGAGGACAAGGCAAGAGGGAACAGCAAGCTGGGATGTGCTCCTAGACAAGGCAGCTTCATCCAGGGACCTAGAGTTCCTGTTCTTCTCCCCTGGACTCTTGCACAAACGTCGTGAAGTCTGACTGTGCTGCTTCCCTGTCTCTGGAAATCTGAGCTGTCAATCTGGAATGCTCTCCCACCACCTCAACGTCTGTCAGATGCCTGCTCACCTCTCAAACTCCAGCATGAAGGTTCTTCCTCTTCATGAGGCCCCAGAACACTCAGTCCTAAGGAATGTCTTCCTGGTTCAGCCAAAAGGAGGTGAGGCAAGAGCCTGTCTTAGAGTTGCTCAACCTGGCTGTCCTCTGACTTGGAGAGTTTTAAAATAGCAATAATAATAATAATAATAATAATTTAATACTATTATTATGATTATTCTAGGGCCCTGCCACAACCTTCTGAATAGCACCTTGAGCTGAAAGCCAGGACTCTCCTAGGTGAATGTGCTGCAGGCTGATGCACACCTCTGTTCTGAATTGCTGGGTTTGCTTTAGTAACTCGAGGTCCATGGAAGGCAGACATCCACAGTGCAAATCTGAAAACAGGGAATCAGGGTAGGTCCAAAATTGCCTGTGCACAGGTATGACGTAAGGGGTTATAGGTGGCAAGAAGTAGGGGTTAAACCGGAATGGAGACTGAAGCTGGAGGTTTACTCTTTTCTCCTGGATGAAACACACATCAAGTGGTACTTAAACGTTCCAAGATTGACTGTTTCCTATTAGTCAGCTTTGAGGGAGGCTCTATCCCTGACCCCACCGGAGGACAAACCTGCAAGAAAGGTTCTCCAGAACAGGAAAGGGGCACACATCTCTCAAATGCTTCTAATGCTGTGTCACACATGAAACCCTTGCTTAGCAGAACAGTTTCCCAGGAGAATGTAGAACAAAGCCGATGCTAGCATGTTGATTCCCTCTCCATAATCCTACTGTAAACCCCTTTCTCGCTTGCAGGCTGACTTACAAGCTTCCACTCAAGTGAAGCCTGCGACTTGTGCTAACTCCCAGCAACAGAAAGCTTTGGTCAGAAAAGAGCAAAGTGAGATTCTAGGGCTTTCCAAGAGGAATAAAATGACATCTTCCATCTGCATCTATAATTCACTTCAACTCAGTCAGAAGAAAGGTGCTGACATTACAAGCTCTTCTAATGTCTTCTCAAAAGAAATCTGTCCTTCAGACTCACACTGTAGAGCTGCACCCTTTATGAGCCTGTCACTTCCCTGACATGAAACTTGTAAGAATGCAGGTAAAATAAGAAAAAAGAGACAAGTTTAGTTTGTAGCATTCTCATTTTGGCTTGTCTGGTGGCGGGTCACCTGGGAAGAGGGAGTGTCTTCCTTGTTGATTGACATAAGAGGGCCCCGCCCTCTGTGGTTGGTACCACCTAGACAGGTAGTCCTGGCTTGTGTAAGGACACTGACTGGGCCAGCCAGAGGGCAGGCTAACAGCAGCTGCTTCAAGCTCCTGTGTGAGTTCCTACCCTGACATCCCTCAGTGACAAGCTCTGACCTGGGAAGGTAACCCGAGTAAACCATTCTTCCCGTGTTGACTTCAGTCAGCATGTGCTCCATCACAGCAACAGAGAAGCTAGCTGCAACAGCAGTGTGGGTGGTGGGGCTTTAGGACACACTCTAGCCAGGAACTTATTACGGCCTTGATGATACCAACAGTTCTCCTTGCCTGGGAGCGCTATGGTTACAGCACGCTCAACCACCATGCCCAGCTCCACATTGTATTTACTTTGAGATGGAGTCTCAATGAGATGAGACCAGTGACCTTAAACAGCAATCCTCCTGTCTCTAACTCCCAGAGCACATTTAAAAAGTACAACAATGTCAAACAACACCTTCCCTCAACATCTCATTTCTGGAACATTTCTGCAGTGCATGCTGACTTAGAGGCCATTAACATGAGCAAGACAGGGAACTTCTACATTTACTACATTTACTAGTCCATTAACAATTGAGTTAGAGCAACTACAGCAGTTGCCAGAGTCGGCTCTCCAGAGCTGATGTGTTACCTCCCAGTCACTGATCACCTCAGGGACACCCGGCCACAGAGTGAAGACACCAGAGCAGCAAGCAGACAAACATCAAGGCCAACGTTGACCAGGCTCACTTTATTCTTCTACCACAGCACTGACTTTGCCAGACTCTACATGTCTTGGTTCATTCCACGAGAGAATACTTCAGAAACGTTCACCAAAGCAGTCAAGAGAACCAAACGAAGTGTTCCTCTGTATATATTAACCCATTCATGGTTGAAACTCAATTCCTCTGTCTCTCTGTTTCTCTCTCTCTCTGTTTCTCTCTCTCTCTTTTTCTCTCTCTCTCTCTCTCTCTCTGTCTCTCTCTCTCTGTCTCTGTCTCTCTCTCTCTCTCTGTCTCTCTGTCTCTCTCTCTCTCTCTCTCTCTCTCTCTCTCTCTCTCTCTCTCTGTATAGGAGTGGGAGTAGGGGTGGCGTATATGTGATTGTGGAGGCCAGCAGACAGCCTCAGGAGCCCTCCACCTTGTTTTTTGAGACAGAGTCTCTCACTGGCCTAAAATTCACCAAGTAGGCTAGACTAGGTTCCTCCTTGCCTCTGCCCCCCAAGCCCTGGGATTGTAAGTGTATGCTAGCCACCCCTAGTTATTTTTTTCTAACATGTGTTATGAGGTTTCAGCTCAAGCCTTATGCAAGTACTTTATTGATTGCCCATCTCCTCTCCTGCTCTATAAGTATTCTTAACCACAGACTACTGTGTAGGAAACAGAATGTTCACAGAGCATGAAACCTCCTGTAGGAGGAGTCTACAATGGTCTAAAAGGAATGCAAACAAGCAAGTTCAAAACCAACTAGGGGAGGGAATGGGCTAGGCCTGCCCTGTCCAACCTCAAAGCCACTAGTCACATGGGTATTCAGACACAGAGATGTCTACAACTGAGTTTCAAAGGCTATGTAAGATGAAACAATGTAAAATATCTTTATAGTAGGTACATGCAACCGGAAATTACAGCTAGGGCTTCTGCATGCTAGGCAAATACTGCATGGTTAAGCTATATGCCCAACCCTTTTTGACTTTTTGAAACACGGTCTCTCTAGTTCCCAAGCTTAAATTTGCTGTACAATCAAAGGAGGCCTTCAACTCAGGATCCTTTGGCCTTAGCCATCAGAGTACAAGCCTGGGCCATAAAAACTAGCTTATTACTAATCTTTAGTACTATCTTATCACTAATTTTATCATTAAAACTAAAAGGTATTTTGAATTTACTATAGGTTTAACAAAGTATATTATGAAAACCAATGCTATCTGCTCCTTTTCCTGTTTCTAATACAGCTACCAAAAATACAAAGTTATATATGTAAACATAAATACATACACAAATATATGTGCAACCACACAGGTAAGACAACATACATAAAATATTATGGTCTGGGGACTTACCTAGAGATAGAATACATGTCTAGCATATGCAAGGCCCTGGGTTTGATCTCCACTACTTAAAAAAAAAAAAAGTAAAAATAGTAACTGGACAATGCTGGGCTGTTCAGTAATGCTTGTCAGTTTTCCCTAGGTAGGAAAATTCTCTCTCTCTCTCTCTCCCTCTCTCTCTCCCTCCCTCCCTCTTCCCCCCTCTTCTTCTTTCCCCCTCTCCCCATCCCCAATCTCCTTAGTACTTAGAGACTGAAATTCTCTTACACAAAAGCAAAAGGATCTGTGCAAAGGCTATGGTTGGCAAAGTCTAAGTTCTGCCACAACTCACTGTTCTCCCTCTTTCTCCACCTGTGGGTTTGCTGGAGGTGGCCCCCGAGGAGGCCCTGGCTACAAGCTGCCACAGATAGAAAGTAGCCAGGCTTCTGAGTTGTCACACAAGACCACCCAAGGTACACCTGACAGAATCCAGACACAAGCAGGAGATAACACTGGCTGAAAAGTTCCTGCAGTTTGGTTACAGGGGACAGCCTGCCTTGTCTAATTACCTCCCTCTGAGAGGACATCACCATTGGAAGGATGACTGACTAGCTGCTGGAATATGCTTTACAGATGGGGTGTCATTACAATGGCATCTACAAATGGTGCTTCCCGACTCCACAGTGCCAAGATCACCAAAAAAGCCTGTTAAAACACAGACAGCTGGGCCCTCCTCTAATCCTCTCTTGGGTGATTCAACCATGGAGGTCTGCGTAGGAGGGGGTTGGCCCACCAAGGGCACCTCGCCCCTCCCTACGCAGGGGAGCTCCCCCTCCTCTGAGCTAACAGCTTAGCCAGTGCCTCCAAGTCTGAGGGCTGACTGACTGTTGCTGAATGCCATTGAGAATCAGTTCTAATGAGCTTTCAAGGGCAGCTGCTGCTGGCCCTTTAAGGCTTGAAGTGTGTTAAGTCTTAGAGCTTAGGCAAGATTCTGCAAAGCCTTGAGAAGAATAAAGGCCCTGAAGGAGAAAGAAACTCCATATCCACAAGGCTGTGACCTGGGAGAGCCAGGCATAGTGAGGCTGGGGTGAGGTGACATTCGGGTATGGAAAGGAAGAGAGACAAATGGAAGGGAGCTGTGTTTTGCCATGGAACGCTGGTGTTCTATCTCCTGGTTGAAGAGCATGTGCATGCCTGCGTGTGTGAGTGTGTGTGTGTGTGTGCGTGTGTGTGTGCGTGTGTGTGTGTGAGTGTGCGTGTGTGTGTGTGAGTGTGCGTGTGTGTGAGTGTGCCTGCGTGTGC
>NW_022196915.1:106631567-106634111 GCF_008632895.1 Mastomys coucha
AGGAAAGGGGAGGGGAGGGAGGAAAGGAGGAGAAAAAGCTGAAGGAAGGAGGGGGGGAGGGGAGGGAGTAAGGAAAAAAGGAAGGAGGGAGGAAAGAAGGAAGAATGGAGGGAGGAATATGGGTGGGCATGGTCAAGAAAAGCAGGGAAGTGATCGCCAGGTGGACGTCTTTGTTTCAAAGAGTTCTCTTCTAAGTGCTCTCCTTCACATCATTGAGTATAGACCAAAACAAAACTAAATGTTTCTCAACTTACCACACTCAGGTCAAAACTAGATGTTCACACTGAGTCTCTGTAAGTTGTGGTGTGTGTCACAGAAATCCTAAGGTCACAGTGAACAATGTTTCACAAAACCACAGCTCTGTGTCTGACCATCGAAAATTTCCACCCTGCCGCAGAAGCGTTCACATCTACACTGTGACAGGGACTGCTGAGTGCACGACACTCAAACAGATCTGCGGTAGTCCAGGACCCAGTGAACATGAGGGAGGAGAGTTCAGGAAATGTGTCTGTATGCAAGAGGCACTCAAGATCACGTAGAGGAAGTGACTAAAGATACTCTTAAAGGTTTATTAATTTTTCCCTCACTGTAATTAGAATTATATAGCTAATACATAAAATGTCCTTATGTTGGAAAGCAAAGAGTAAGTTTCACCACAAAAAGAAAAAATAAATGTACAGTACATTAAAATGTGTATATATATGTAGCTTCAGGGGCAGTAACATGGCTTAGTGGGTAAAGCCCCTTGCTCCTAGGCATGAGACTTGTGTTTAACCCTGGAACCCTATGCTGGAAGAAGAACTGACTTCCTCATGGATAAAACGGCACCAGTGGACCCACTCACATACATGCACATGCACACAATAAATAAATGTAATAAATAAATAGGTATGAGTGCACTTCCATGTCATTAATACAATGAGAACTACATTTAGTACTCTAGATCCATATAAAACTTTTTCAAAGTTTCAAGTAGTTTCATGTGTATTATGAATCTGATATCAGCACCTTGCTGTTGGCTTCTAACATTTATCTTGGCCAAGCAGAAATACTAAAATGCAAAAAATTAAGCAAAACCATAACTGCCTGGGTCCGTGGCCACACAGCGACAGGGGTCAGTGTTGATGTCCCAATCTTATATTAGCACTAGAGAACATGGGGATGTCCCTGGTGAGGCAACCACAGGGGGATACAAGGATGTCCAGGGGCCATGTGGGGCCTGCCTGGTTCCTCACTGGCTGGGGCACTCTCAAGAGCTGGCGTCACCTCTCACTAGTGGCAGCACTTGGGAGAACAGGCCATGTGCCTTGTCCAGGCAGCACAGTGGAGCTGGCTCTGGTGGGGTGGAGGTGGTGGTAGTGGGGGAGCCAGCCCCCAGGGTGTGAGTGTGGGAGAGCTGACTCCAGCAGTCAGGAAAGCTGCCCACAGGTCATGAGTACAGGAGAGCTATCCCTGCCCCTCACCAGCTGCAGCACTCAGGACAGTGGGCCCTGTACCTTGCTTGGGTAACACAGTGGAGCTGGCCCTAATGGCAAAGGCATGGGTAAGCCAGCTCCAAGAGTGAGAGCAGAAGAGCTGGCCTAACCCTTCGCAGGCTGCAACACTTGGAAGAGTGGGCCCCATGCTTTGATAGCGCTGGCTCTGGAGGCATGGGTGTAGATAAGCTGGCCCTGAGAGAATGAGGGCAGGAAAGCTGGCCCTGCCTCCTGCTAATGGCAGCATTGGGTGGCCTTGCTGGAGCAGTGCTGGAGAGCTTGCTCTCTTGGTGTGGATACCAGAGAGCCAGCAGGCTGACCAGCTCAGCTATAACCCAGGTGCAGATCCAAGACTCTGTGTTGGTCCATCCCAAAATCTGTATCATCTGCAAATGGTTGGGATGCATGAAAGGGCCAGTCTGCCGATCCAGAGCTGTAGGGTCTCCATGACAAGGGGCAATGACAGGCTAACCAGAAAGAGTCCCAGTGAGGATCCAATATTGATGGTGTCACAGGAGCCAGAGACCTCAAGCCAGACCAATGACTTATTATAGTGAACATTTGCAAGTGAAGATGTATGGACATATGGACAGAGGGGTATATTGTGGGACACACTGTAACATACTACAGATGTTTTTCTATGGTGTGTGTGTGTGTGTGTGTGTGTGTGTGTGTGTGCGCGCGCGCGTGTGTGTGTGGTTTGGAGTGAGGGGAAGGTTGCAAGAGCCAAGGGCATAATATGAAGAGATGGGGAGATAAGGAGGACTGGGTACAAGATGTAAAACTCCCCCTCAATAAAAAGTTTCAATTTTTTTTAATTACATACATGTGTGCCACAGTGAACATGTGGGGGCCAACAGACAACTTTCAGAAGTTGATTTTCTCCCTCCATCATGTGGGTTGTACAGCTCAGACTCAGGTTGTCAGGCTTAGAGGCAAGCACCCTAACACTGAGCTATCTCACTGCCCCAATCCTTTTCAATCTATACATAAAGTGGTAGATCCTCTCTTTCTTTTAATTCTGCATGTTTTGTTCTCTCTCTCCTCTCTTCCCTCCTCTCCTCTCTCC
>NW_022196915.1:106634556-106638073 GCF_008632895.1 Mastomys coucha
TCTCCCTCTCCCTCTCCCTCCTCTCCCTCTCTCTCTCTCTCTCTCTGTGCCTAAGCATGAAGGCCTGAGTTCAGATCCCTATTATCCACATAAGATGATAGAGCTGTCTCAGTACAGTGACCATGGAAGCATAGCACCCACAAGCCTGGGGCGGGGGCAGAATGTGCATCTTACTTGTTGCAGTGGCAGGACTATTAAGAACCATGCGTTTCAATCTCAGCTAAGTGGAAAGTCATCAGAAGTCTTTGTAGCAATGGCAACACATGAGTGTGGCTAGGACACAGACCAACAGGTGGGGACTAAAACAATGAGGGTAAGTGACATGCTGCTGGTCAAGGACATGTGCACGTGCACACACTCTCGTGTGCTTGCACACATGCACATATGCACAGGCATGCACACACTCATACATGTGCTTGCAAATATACATGCACACACAGGCACACACACACACACACACACACACACACACACACACACACACACACCATTCATTCCCACACTGTATCTAACCACTGTATAAACCTGACTAAGTGACTAGGCCCCATGTCTTCCAGATCCATAGTACATTCAGGATGAACTCATGTTCTCCACTCATCAAAGCTGTCTTGAGCTTGAGGCCTGTTCAAGCATAACAAAGCTAGTCAACTCTCCACAGACCAGCCAACTTTGCATTGCCCAAAATCGGTTATTCCAATAACCAATTGCAAATCCAAGTTTTCGGATGGGAGATTTATAATCCATTGCCTTCCTTCTCTTTTCAGAAACTCTCCTCAGGTTGTGTGGCAAACAGTGCAGCTTTCTTCAAGGTGTGTGTGGGGGGGGGAGTAGAATCCACAGAAATCCCATGTGTGCGAAGTCCACACTACAGTCCGCTCTCAGTCTTTCTGTGAACCAGCAATTTCTTCTGGAAGACATGACTTTATGGTGTGCTGCCCCACATCCACACAGTTGAGGGGCTTTGGAGAATCCTGAAAAATGGCTTGGTAGAGGCCCTTGTAGATGATGCCATACCAACCATTTGGTTTGGGTTTTGTTATTGGGTTTTGTTGTTATTGTTTTGGTTTGGTTTTTTGTTTTGTTTTTGTTTGTTTGTTTGTCTGCTTGTTTTTAAGACAGGGTTTCTCTATGTAACCCTGGCTGTCCTGGAACTCACTCTGTGCACCAAGGCTGGCCTTGAACTCAGAGATCCATCTGGCTCTGCCTCCTGGGTGTTAGAATCAAAGGTGTACACTACCCCTGCTTGGCCACAGTGGACATTTGTCTCCCAGATCCTCAGTATGCATGACTTGCAAACCTCACAGGGTCCCATCTCAAAATGAAGCTCTTTTATTTCAACCAGCGCTCATTTTTGAGATGAGATAACTCGTTTTTATCATTGGCCACTGGACTTCTAACTTGCCACATCTGAACTCAAGGCAGATGGGTAAGGATGTGAAATGAATCCATCCATGCACCCAACTCTGCTGTCTGTGTTCTCAGTGCTTCCCTCCGTCCACATTTAACTATTTCCTAGGGCTCCATCACGCACAGCATCATCACCTTTTCCTTCTGAGAGCACCTTTCTCATCTCTGATTTACAGACTACAGCTTATGATAGGACTTTCAAATGCTGGGTGGTCAGAAAAACTCCTCTTGCCCCCATAAAAATAAAAATAAATTAAAAACACAGTTCCATGTGGAAATAAAAAGAACAGTTTAGAAGTATACTGTTTTCTAACCCATGAGCAGAGAGGGCTTTGCTCTACCTAAGGTTGATTCGGGTCTGGTCCTAATCTTTACTAACAAAGCAAACGTCTACTGCGTCCCTGAAACTGAGGCTGAGGCAAGTAGCTTTCTCCAAGATTCATATGCAACACCAGAAGCTTCACTAAGGTGAAGGTGGCTCCAGTCAGGCACACTGCACTCTCCCCTTGCATTCACGGATGAGAGCAGCTAGCGTGGGCCCTTGGTAGACAGCTTCAGCCAGAGAAAAGTCACTGGGATAGTAGGATGGAGCCTGGGCTGCAAGCACCTCTCTGTGTATGCATTTCCTCTAAGGAAACTGGAAGCCCCAGAGGGTAGGAACCTCTCCAAGCTGGCTCAGGTAGTGTTTACCCCCTGGATATCAACTTGGGTTAGTGGCTTGTCTAGGCAGGCGGTCTAGCAAACAGAAAATGTGTGTTGCCAATTATATAATGAGCACTTGAGGCCCTTTGTAAGTTCAAGTGCACTTGCAACAATCCTGGCCTCGGGTTCCATCCACACGATGTTGGAAGAATCGGGCCAAGCTGCCAAGCTCTTAAAGAACCTCAACCTCCAGGGAATCAGTAAACTCCATTAAAGAAGACAATCCATGGGAGCAGGACCCCATGCAGGGTGGGAGCAGAAGCCATAGTCTTAGGTAGTACCTCTTCTTTCTAGGCCTGCCCCCAAGACTTCCCATCCAAATGAGCCCCTGAAAGAGAACTCAGAGCTACTGGAAACTCAGCAAGAACTGGAGGCACACAAAGGCTGCTAAATTACCCATCTCCTTGTGCTCTGCTTTCCAATGTGGTACAAATTATCCACCATGGCAGACAAGCCAGAGCCCCCTTCACGCTGACATTCCACTATGGGTGATCAACGTTAGTTCACAATCCCAAAGGCGTCATGGAGGAACAAAGCCATCCTATCCTGGGAAGAATAGTCACAATTTCACTGTGAAAACTGCCTGGCCATAGGCCACAGTTGTTTTGTTACACAATCACAGTGTAACTGGGTGAACGGGAAGAGAAGCCATAGGCCAGGCCCTGTCCCTCTAAGAAAAAGGCTCTGCTCAAAGTCACACAGACACAGCAAGCCAAGGCTCTGTCTGTCTTAAAGACAACCACACGGGCACAAATTTCCTGAGTTCCTTCAATAGTCTTTTCCAACTAATCAATCTTTGAGCACTTATGAACTACAAACACACAGGCATGTGCACACACACATGCATATGCAAACACACAAACAGCACACACATAAACACTCAGGCATGTGCACATATACTCACATGCATATACAAATACACAGACACACAGACAGCATAGAATATACGCACTACTCTTTCTCTCTCACACAGGCACACAAACACACACTCACACACATGCACAGACACACAGCATAAGATACACAATACTGTATACACACACAGTACAAGATATACACACATACCAACACACACTGAGATGGCATAGGATATACATATACACACAAACACAGAATAGGATACACACACTAGTACACACACAGACAGCATAGGATACACACACAGAGAACACACCATACACACTCTCACACACACAGACAGCATAGGATACACACACACACACAGCACACCATACACACTCACACACACAGACAGCATAGGATACAGACACACACATACACAGAACACTGTACACACACACACACACACACAGAGGCACGCATGCACACACACAAGCATGCACAGATATACGGGGGTGGGAGGGCTAAGGGGGAGATAACCAAACATATCTTCTTGAAAAAGTAAAAA
>NW_022196915.1:106638086-106655760 GCF_008632895.1 Mastomys coucha
TATATATATATATATATATATATATATATATATATATATATATATTATAGCTGCTTT
The DNA here is from genome assembly GCF_008632895.1 of Mastomys coucha. Taxonomy (NCBI): domain Eukaryota; kingdom Metazoa; phylum Chordata; class Mammalia; order Rodentia; family Muridae; genus Mastomys; species Mastomys coucha. Next base: position 106,638,144 of record NW_022196915.1, read on the forward strand.
TCAAACTAAATTATTAGCAGAATTCTTAAGTAAGGGCCTCTCCCACTTATCTCAGGCCACCTGACCTTCTCTTCTCCACTGTGCCTGTGGAGAACCTGGCCCTACATATCTGAAATTGCATGGCAGACAGCATAAACAGCCCTAAAACTTACCTTCTCTGCTTCATCATCTTCTTTCTAATGTTTATTTTTTAATAGGATGAAGGTGATTAAAAATTTACACAAACAAATGAGGTTTTAAATGTCTGTGTTAGCCAGAGGTTGTTTTCAAAATTAAGACTGTTCCTGCAGAATTTGCCTTTGGACAGGGTCCAGCCTCTTTTAGATAAACACACATCTGCACAAACGATTGGAGTTTCCACCAGTTTTACAAACTGGTCATGAGAGAGTCTGATTTGGACAGCAGCCTGCATCCTTCTGTGATACAAGAGCCCAGCCCAAGAGGCAGCTCGCCCCTCTGACTGACAACTGAAAGTAGAAAGAAGACCTCTTTCCACTCTCCCACTGAAGCGCTCAGGCACCCCCAGCACCCCCATCTGTTCTGGGAAAAGAACTCATGAAACCCCGTGGGGTAAAAATAAAAATAAGGGGGCTGGAGAGAGCTCAGCAGTTTAGAGCACTTGTTGCTCTTCCGGAGGACCTGGGTTTGGTTCCCAGTGCCCACGTGGTGGTTCATGACCATCAAAACTCCACTCCAAAGGATCCAACACCCTCTTAGGGCCTCCGTGGGCATCAAGCATGCACGTGGTACATATATAAACATGTAGGCAGAACACTAGTACACATAAAAGGAAAATCTAAAAAAGAAACCAATGATGTCTATTTGCAGGGAGTAGTAGAACACTTAGGGCTTTGCCAACCTGTAACACCTCAGCCCTGAACACCCCCAAAACCTCTCTGCCATTGCGACGGTCTGGCCTGACAGAGGCTGAGAGAGAACACAGGGAGAAGGTGGCTCTGCTGACTAACTTTAGCTGTGAACAGAAGAGGCCCTTTTAACAATCCTTTGCAGTTTCTGCTGCTGCTATATTATGTCCTGGACATGAAGCCATGCCTAATGCAGATCCCACAGGACACAGAACTAAAAAGGCCCTGGGGTCTCAGACAGAACAATGTCCCCAGCAGGCATCTTCAATCATGTGACCAGCCAGAGCTTCCCAAGGTGAGGTGCCAGATTCCCACACTCAACCTCCTATAAGCATGGAAGAGAGGCTTAGAGGAGACAAAACCCCCTCAAATCTATGCCTTCCCCAATCAGCCAGCACTAGAAATATGCTCCAGAAATCTAAAGGGGAAACTGTTTGAAAAGAAGAAACGTGACATGAGGTACTTCTGACATTAAACAAAATGCAAACCCACACACAGGGTCTGGCACACTGCAGGCTCTGTTCACTCTGCCAAAGCCTCTCAGGACCCCTCCAGGGCCACCCTAGCGAACAAACTCCCTTCTGAAGTGCAAATGCGCTTTGGCAGGTACCAGTCACTTCGCTATTTATGTCAGACCACGTGACTCCCTAACATCGTGTAAGACCTAACGTCTATCTGAGATCATTCACACTGAAACTGTTAAGTCCTGACAGTGAATAAAGGGAGGTGGGGGAGGGTTAGCTCTGAGCACCTGCGGTGGGTGGTGAGCACCCAGAGAATTAGGCACAGAGATTGGCTTTCAAATGCCAGGCTGTAGAGTGGGGAAGGAAGCCAAGGAGCCCCAAGCATCTTCGAGAATGCCTTCCTATTGACAGACTACCTATGGCCTCCCTGCCTGGAAAGGCTTTGGCAGGTCTGTGGATGCTCAAACTTTCTCTTCCCTCCTTTACCACAGAACTCATCCCAGGTGTTACTGTCCTGGGTCCGCCTCTCCCTCACTGACTGCAAGGAAACCTCTAAAATTGGGTTAAAAAACTGTCGACCAGGTGAGGCCTTTTAGGTAAGCTAGCCCTCAGATGCCTTCAATAAATCAGACTCTGGGAGCTAGAGAGATGCTCAGGAGTTAAGAGCACTGACTGCTCTTCCGATGGTCCTGAGTTCAAATCTCAGCTACCACATGGTGGCTCACAACCATCCGTAATGAGATCTGACGCCCTCTTCTGGTGTGTCTAAATACAGCTATAGTGTACTTATATATAATAATAAATAAAATAAATCTTCAATCAGACTCCGGAGTCACCCGGTCCCTGGTACAGGCTCCTCGCTCCTGCCTGTGTCTAAAGAGCCTCAGACTTAGCATGGGAAGGAGGACTTCCTTGGCACTGCAGCCCCTCCAGGCCCCTGAGGAGACCGTTCCTCTGGGTTTTTCTTGTGTTAGGACACAGCAGCAGAAACACAAGAAGAACGGTCATGGTGCCAGGAACCTTCTGAGATATCACATTAAGAGACCTTGGGCTAACCTGAAGTAGTTAAACAACATGACTACCAGCTGAGGGCTAAGAAGATGAGGCCAATAGGAAGCATGGCACAGCACCGAGGGATCAGAGAGACGTAGTTTGGGGCAACCCAGACCCCAGGCAGGGGAGAGAAGAGGGAAGCTTCTCCTGGGGTCCTGGGCTTTACCTGGCATTCGCTTTTCTAAAAAAATCAGGGACTTCAACATGGAAAAAGTGATGGGCCCAACAAAAGGTGAATCTGTCTCTGACACTCAAACTCAACCAAATCACAAGTATGTGCCGCCCTGACTTGCAGCACAGCCACCTCTGCATGGGGGGCCTGGCACTGCTGCCTACTTCCAGCATACAGCAGTCAGGTAAACCACACTTCAAAGAATATCCTGACCCTAGGATGAAGTTTTCATCCTAGGCAGGCCCATCTCTAGCTGACAGCAACTCCAGTCTGGGGTGATAGAACTCGCCAGCCCCCATCCAGGGCTGTATAGGATTCAGACTGGCACATACACGGACTGCTCAGCCCACAAGGCTGCTCTGGCTGACTCATCCTGACCCCAAACTCTGAACTTCTCAGCATTCTTCAAGCAACAAGAGAACAGGCTCCCACCTCACCTATGACCTCTCCGTGCTTGCACCCTATGACCTGGGCGTTGGTCTTTATCCTTCAAAGCCCAGCTCACACGGCACCCTCATCCCTGTTCTGCCACTCCTGCTCAGCAGGTACACACAGACCTTTTGATCTTGGAGGGAACTCTGTAATTTCTTCCTCATGTTCATGTCTGTTTCCCACGCTAGAACAGGACAGGCTCCTATTCAGCTCCTGTCTGGCTTTCTGTCCCTCAGCTGTTGGAATGCTTTTCCACATGCCGTGACTTGGCTTTTACACTCTGCCTTCAGACCCTCAGGCTGCACTCACAGGCACACTCCGATGTCCTTAACTACATGGTTCCAGAACCAGACTACTGTCCTGACACTTGGCCTTCTTGCTCAGCTGGCTGCAGGACCTGTGACGACTTTGGGCCCTCCCTTTGGCTCTCTGTCTAGAAGACCAAGGCCGCCACCATCACTGCAGCCCACGGTATTGTCATGAGGAATAAAGGAGTAAACAGAAGCACAAAGGCCTTAGAACAGGGTGGCAAGTAGTTACCATCACCAGACAGTGCTGGCACTCACTTTTAACCCCAGTGGAGAGCACTGCACATACAGCATATTTTGTTAAATGTTTCAATGCATCATAAAGATGTGGCACTGGTGAGTTGGAGGCAAGAGGCTTAAAATCTTACACACACACACACACACACACACACACACACACACACAATGGCACCCTGGAGATCATCTGAGGGCAGAACCCTTTCTCCTCTTTCCTGTCTGACTTACCTGCCTAGCCTCTGGTATGTTCTCTCCATCTCTAACAGCATGTTAGTTCAGGCCACTGTAACCCGTCACTCTGTTAAAATGACCTCATCACTGAATTACCCTTTCTCTAATACACCAGCTACTGAATTACCCTTTCTCTAATACACCAGCTACTATGCAGGCTGAGTGATCTTTTTACAAGAGGAATCTGACTATGTCTTTTCTTTGTTTAAAAATTTCAGTTATCAGGGCTACAATGACAGACAGCACTTGGGAGAATCAGGTAGGAGAATAATAAATAGTAGCCTGGGCTACTGAGCCAAACATTGTCTCCAAATCATCATCATCATCCTCATCATCATCCTCATCATCTTCAGTATATGATTCTCTAAAATACAAAAGACCCACCGTAGTCTTGCCTCTGCTTATTTCTGCGGGCTCTTTGGTCCCCTCTGTGCCTCTACACTTGTCTTCTTAACAGTGAGGCCACACTATGCACTTAACTAGAACCTCTCTGAGAAGGCTTCAGTGTCCCTCATAGCTCTCCTCTAAAAATGGCCATGTCCTGCACGTGCACCTCCTTAAATTCTTTCCCCAGGGACTCTATGGGCTCTCCTGTCACCCAGTGTCACTCGCATCTCAAGTCGATCTACCCACTAGCTGTACAGGCTGTAGGGACCAGCATCTGCGGTTTCTCCCATCTCAGCACCCAATGGTTAGCAGGCATCCATCACCATTTGGTAATTAGAGAAATGGTGGGGTCAGTGAGGGGAAGGGCAATGTTTGACGCACCCTGCCAACACAGAGAAATAATAACTTCTAAGATCCGACCTCTAAAAGCATTACTATGTCAAGCCTGGAAGACACACACAGGTAATGCCAAAGACACAAAAGGGTTCAGTTCCTTAGCTTGTGGGCTACAACCATCCCCACAACTGAGAACCCTACAGATTCTCACCACAGAGGGTGAGCACAGGCATGACCTACCTTCTGAAGAGGAGAGCCAGGTATATAGGGATACAGTCCCAGCACTTAGGAGGCAGAGGAGTTCAAGACCAGCCTCAGCTACACAGAACAATCTCAAAAGTTAAGGGTCCACAAAGGAGATCGGAGAAGGGGCTGGAGGGAAGAACCTTGACTGGGGACCAGTTCTAAATTGTCCCTCCGTGTAGTTCATAATTCACGCCTATTGTCTTCTAAGATGTTTTTCATTAGCTAAATAAAAAATATTACTTGGAATGTATGTTTAGAGAAGGTTTTTGATTGTTAATTGATATTTGAAAATGGTGAGACAGCCTTTCATTCATCATTTTAGTTTAGATCTAGATAAAGGACATTAACTATCCTTAGAATGCATAGGAGTTACAGAAGGCATCAGCATTTACTCTGTCTCTGTAAAGATTCAGAGTCCCCACTTTGGGAGGTAGGTGTTTGTGTGTGTGTGTGTGTGTGTGTGTGTGTGTGTGTGTTAAATGTATGAGTATATGTATGCATGTGCCTCTGTGTGTGTATGTGTGTGTGCATGTGTGAGTGTGTATGTATGTGTGTGTGAGTGTGTGTGTGTATGTGTGAGTGTGGGTGTGTGTGAGTGTGGGTGTATGTATGCATGTGCCTCTGTGTGTGTGAGTATGTGTGTGCGTGTAAGAGTGTGTGTGTTGTATGTGTGTATGTGTGTGTTGTATGTATGGGTGTATGAGTACGTATGCATGTGCCTCTGTGTGTGTGAGTGTGTGTTGTATGTGTGAGTGTATGTGTATGTATGCATGTGCTTCTGTGTGTATGAGTGTGTGTTGTATGTGTGAGTGTATGTGTATGTATGCATGTGCCTCTGTGTGTGTGTGTGTGTTATATGTGTGAGTATATGTATACGTATGCATGTGCCTCTGCGTGAATGTGTGTGTATGTGTGTGAGTGTATGTATATGTATGCATGTGCCTCTGTGTGTGTGAGTGTGTGTGTGAGTGTGGGTGTGTGTATGTATGCATGTGCCTCTGTGTGTGTGAGTGTGTGTGTGAGTGCGTGTGGGTGTGGCTGTGGGTATGTGTATGTATGCATGTGCCTCTGTGTGTGTGTTTGAGAGTGTGTATTGTATGTGTGAGTGTATGTGTATGTATGCATATGCCTCTGTGTGTGTGTTTGAGAGTGTGTGTTGTATGTGTGAGTGTATGTGTATGTATGCATGTGCCTCTGTGTGTGTGTGAGTGTGTGTGTTCACGCAGGTCTGTCTGTATGCTTTGGAACCACCTCTGACTCCTTTGTTCTATCCGATGACATTCCATTGTTAGTAAAGACAGGAAAATGGAGAAACAAACCAAGATTACTGGAGGATGCAGCTGCTAGAATGGAATTCTTCTTTCATCAGAATAAACCAGGAATCCATATAAAGGCTAGTGTGATCTGCTTTATAAACAGATGATTTCCCTTAAAAGGGGAATTTACAAATGTACTCAAAAGTTAATCCTTAGCTCCAAGATTCTAGCTAATGCATGTTTTATCAGACCACTTAGGTGTCAAATCTCTGTCTATAACTTCAAAAAAGTACTTAGTTCAGCAACTTATGCTGCATAACCTGTTTATTCTAGTATTTTTTAAAGATTCATATGTTGCTTTATGAACAATTGGGGAAGGAGCATAAGTAGGGTGTTGGATTCCCTGAGACTGGAATCACAGGATATTGTGAATGATGTGATGTGGGTGCTGGGAATAGAACAAAGGTCCTCAGGGGGAATGGTAAGTACTCTAGTCCCCTGTGTATTCTATATTTTAAAAATATGAATTAAGGGGCTGGAGAGATGGCTCAGCGATTAAGAGCACTGACTGTTCTTCCAGAGGTCCTGAGTTCAATTCCCAGCAACCACATGGCAGCTCACAAGCATCTATAATGAGATCCAATGCTGTCTTCTGGTGTGTTTGAAAGTAGACAGTGTACTCACATATATAAAATAAATAAATCTTTTTTTATAAAATACAAATCTTTTTTGTATAAAATACAATCTCTCTCTCTAAATTTATTTCTATTTTCTGTAATGCAGTTAAACTGGCAGTTGGGTAAAAACCCTGCCTTCTCTGGTACATGCAGGCAAAGACTGATACATGAGAGAGTAACAGTGAGTATCGAGTGTGCTTTCCACAAGGGTTGGGGGAAAGGGAGTAGGGATCCAATTAGGATCGCAGCTAAAGCACGCACACCGTAAGGATATCTGAAGTCGACTGAAACAGCGAGCTTCTGTGAGGGCCAGTCAGCAAATGTGCTTAATCTACTGATAAGTATTCTGAGTTTCAGTCATAAAGCACAACTCTGTGACTGTTAAAGCACCGGGCTGCTATGTAAATAAGCAAAAAAGTAGCTGGCCAGTAAAATGCTATTTATAAAAACAAATGGGAGGATAGAGTTGACCCAGAGGTTGTAACTTGCTGATCCCTAGGCCGAAAAGGAAGAAAATAGACCAAAAGACCCTAGGAACCAAAGAGCTCATAAATATCTGATCTCAGGTAAGAATTTCTACATGTAAAAGTCATAGGGAAAGCTGCCGAGGAAAATGCTGCTGTGTGCACAGGATCATCTCTACGCAAAATCCTGTTAGTGAAACAAGCAATAAGGAACTAAAGGCTGGTGAGACGGCTCGGCAGGTAAAGGCAACTGCCATCGAGTTCAGTGAGTTCAATCCCAGGTTGCACGTGGTGAAACTGGCAAGCCAACTCCTCCAAACTGTCCTCGAGTTCCACACTACACCTGACAAGCATGCATGTGTGTATGATCATGCACACACACTAAACTGATTAATATTGTTTTAAAAAATTAAATTAAAGCCAGGCAGTGTTGGCACACAGCTTTAATCCCAGCACTCAGGAGTCAGAGGCAGGTAGATCTCAGAGTTTGAAGCCAGCCTGGTCTACAGAATGAGGTCCGGGACAGACAGAGCAACACAGAAAAACCCTGTCTAGAAAATAAGTAAACAAATAAACAAATGTAATGCTGTGAATTTAAAGCTTTTAAAAAGCTTCCTGCTGTGTCTGGAGAGGTGGCTCAGTGGTTAGGGCCATTTGATGCTCTTCCAGAGGACATGGGTTTGATTCCTAGCACCCATGTGGCAGCTCATCACTATCTATAACTCCAGTTCTAGGGGTGCAGGGGATCCAACACCCTCTTTCTGGCTTCCAGGGGTGTGTGTGTGTGTGTGTGTGTGTGTGTGTGTGTGTGTGTGTGAAGGTCTAATATTTATATGCATAAAATAAGAATAAACTTTTAAAATTACTTCTATCAAGAGCACACTTGAGGGGTTGGTGAGATGGCTCAGTGGGTAAGAGCACTGACTGCTCTTCTGAAGGTTCTGAGTTCAAATCCCAACAACCACATGGTGGCTCACAACCATCCGTAACAAAATCTGGTGCACTCTTCTGGGGTGTCTGAAGACAGCTACAGTATACTTACATATAATAGATAGATAAATCTTTTTTAAAAAACCACACTGGAAGCTGAGGAATGAAGATCACAAGTTTGAGGCTAACCTGGGATACATAGTGAAAATCAGTCTTAAAATACAATAAGAAAGAAAAGTCGTTCTTGCCTTAGTAATTCACTTTTATGAATCAGGCCTACAAAAATAACTGTGTAGTCACACAGTACTTTGGTGTAAATCAAATTTGTAATGATCTAAATGTACACCAACAGAAGTATCTAAAAATTATAGTAATGTCATAATGGACATATGATGTATTTATTTAATCATGTTTTAAGAGATGTCCTGAACATAAGAAATTGTTTCTAATAAAGTAGAAGTGAAAAGGACATCAGAGACTTCTAAAATACAATCCCATTTTAATATTCACACACACAGAGAAAATCATTACAAAGCAATATACTACCTATTAAGTGGTGATGACTCCCAGCCTGCTGGGTTACGGGTGGTTTGTCTCTCTTTACTCTCTGAATTTTCTACAATAATTACATAGTCTCTCTATAAAAACAACAAATGCTACTCTGAAAAAGCCAGAAAGCCAGAGCTGCTCTCTAAGGCTAGCGGAGTGATATGATTGCCTGCCCTGCAGAGAGGGCAAGGGTGGAGTAGAGTATTAGCAAGCACTCGCATCTGGTCACACTCTTCTGTCCTTGGGTCTGCTGCTCTCTCCGTCTGAATCTCCAAGAAACAGCTATCCCAGCCCTAAAAGGGCGAAGCCCTCGCAGAACAAACACAGTCCATCCCCTCGATGGAACATCTCAGAATTCTCCCGGAACATGGAAGGATGCTAATGCTTCCAGAGGCAGAGGCTAACTAAACCAAAGCTGATGTTACCAGCTGAAGCGCAGAGATCCAAGTCTCTACTGTCTGCTTAACCGAGAGCCCCATCAGCAGCTTAAGGGAGGGTAAAGCTGAAGGCTGCCCTTCACAAGGGAGAACACAAACTTGCTTGCCTTGAGAAACATTTTTAAACATATTATTATAGGGGGGCAGAGACAGGAGCCCACGCCACAGCACAGATGTGAAGGTCAGAGGATGAGTCAATTATCAACTTCCACCACGTAGGTCCCGGGGACTGAACTAACATCATCAGGCTTGGTGGCAAGCACCTTTACCTGCTGAGGCATCACACCAGCCCTTCTCTTGAATTTTTCTGCAGAACAATCCACAATATATATACCAAGACCCTTTAAAAGTAAGTATTCCCTGACCTAACTATTCCATATCTAGAAGTCTCCTACAAAAATCAATCTCATAAGCATTTAAGACACACATGCAAGGATGCTTACCATAATGGGGGGGAAGGCCTGGAGGGGGTGAAGCAACACTGAGTGCCAGTTAAATGAAATGTTCCAGGGCTGGAGATGGCACACTGGCTGCTTTTCCAGAGGACCCAGGCTCCATGTTCAGCACCCATACGGCAGCTCAAAACTGTAATTCCAGTTCCATGTGATCTGACACCCTCACACAGACACACATGCAGACAAAACACCAATGCACATAAAATGAAAATAAATGAATATTTTCCCAGCAGTTGGGAGGCAGAGGCAAGTGAGTTCAAGGTCAGCCTGGTCTACAGAGTTCCAGGACAGCCAGGCTACACAAAGAAACCTGTCTCAAAAATATAAATGAATGAATGAGCAAATAAATTCATAAATACATAAATACAAAATGTTGCATACATAAGATGAAACACCATTAAGAACGAGACGTGAACCCAAATGCCCGCCCTGATTCCACTGATCCCTGGAGTGGCACCTGCTGCCAAGGGCCATGTATGGGTCGGCGGTCCTGTTGCGGCTGGGGTCTGTGTTGATGTCTGTGGCCCGAGTTACCACCAGAAACCAAGTGGCTATCTGGCCTGGGCTGCCACCAGAGACTATGTAGATATCTGAGGGCCATGCTGCTAAGGGGGTTGGGGGTAGGGGGGTGGGGCAAGTCTAGGTCCAAGGTCTTATGGCAGCTGAGGTTTCTGCTGATGTCTGAGGACTAAAGCCCAAGTAGGTGTTCTTGGTCTGGACGGCCGCCTGAGGCACTGTGCTGAGCTGGCCCTGCCCCATGCAGGTGTTCTTGGTCTTGGTCAGCCTCCTGAGGCACTGTGCTGAGCTGGCCCTGCCCCTTGCCTGGGCAACATTGAGGACCTGACCCTGATTGCAGGGGATTGGGTGTGCTGGCTAGCGGGTGTGAATATGGGAAAGCCGGCCCCGCCTCTCTTCTGCTGTGGGGTGGGTGGGGCAGGGAAGAGATGCCCTACCCCCACCTCGCCCCTCAATGCCTGCAGCAGGCGGGTGAGCAGCCTCCAAGAGCCAGAGAAGTGGCCCTGCTTCTCACTGACTGCAGTATGCAGAGGGAGCCCTACACCTTGCCAGGACAACACAATACGGCTGGCCCTGGTGGCAAAGGCACAGAACAGGCATATGAATCTGGTGGGGCAGAGAAAGGCACAATGGAGACCTCAGTAACATCAATGCATTTTATGAGCCTATCTGTAATCTATTTACATGGATGATATCCTCACATATTTTGCCTTGAGATATTTAAACCAATCGTTTTCTCTGTACAGTGGACATAAGGCTGCACAGTTTCTATAACCAGTGTTTACTGCCTGTTATAGTTTAATAAATGCTAAAATAAATAAATCCCACTGTTAAGTAAAATGGTGAATGCTAACAAAGCCTTGTAGACAGGTCTGCCTCTGCAGTAGACACACCCTCCTCCACCCAACTGCCCCCCAACCTCCACCCACTCCACACCCCCCACCACCCCCAGCAAAAAGTTCCTGCCCTTCTCTGCAGCAGACAGGCCCCACCCCCTCCTCTGCAGCAGACAGATCCCGCCCCCTCCCTCCTCTGCAGCAGACAGGCCCCGCCCCTCTCCCTCTGCAGTTTGTTAGGTCCCGCCCCCTCCTCCACTGCAGACAGGTCCTTGCTTCCTCCTCCTCCTCTGAAATAAACAGGCCCCTTCCTGTCTTCCTCTGAAGTTGATGTGTCCCGCCCTTCCTCCTCTACAACAGACAGGTCACATCCCTCCTCCTTTGTAGTTGATAGGCCCTGCCCCGTCCTCCTCTCCAGCAGGCAGGTCCTTCACCCTCTTTCTCTGCTGGATGTAGGCTGCACTGCCAAGCAGCTGCAACTACACAGCAGGGGTACCCTCAGCTATGCTGCAGGAGAAAACTCAGACTGAGAGCCAACTGCTCCTTGAAATCAACAGCCGAGAGAGAACAGAATCCACTGAGCATCATGAGGAATGGCACTGAAGGAAGACGAAAAACCAAGCCATCCACAGCCAAGGTCCTGCAACCTGCGCTGGAACCTTGTAAGCAGTGCTGAGGCGTCGGTGCTGCGACACTGGAGAGCCAGCAGGCTCCTCCCACCAGGTGGAACAAGGCAGACTGAGAGTATTATTGACGCACAGTTACAACAGTCAAAGCCCAGCCTTTACTTTTCCCAAACTCTTCAAGCTCCTTAACACAACACCATTTTGAATTTACACCTTCTGCCTGCCTCCCAGTTCCATGCACCCCTAGCCCAAAGATATGCAAAGACACACATCAGAAAGACTGGGGGTTCTTAGTGGCCAAAGATAAAGGTGTAATCAATTCTGTGCTCTTTAAACAGTATCCAATGTCAAATGGCTGCTTAATTAGCATACAAGTCAAAAGACCTTCACAGGCAATGTTTTTGTAATAACTAGAAAGGACCACTTATTCTGATGGAGGCTAAAGTACTCAGAAAAATCTTGATGCTAAGAAAGGCTCAATTCTATACTTCAGTTTTAAGGTAGTAGGGCCAGTAAAAAATTAGTTTTAAATTTACCATGGGCAAAATAAAGTTACATTATCCCAATATGATAATGGGATATAAATAACAATAATAAATGATATAAATAATGAAAGAAACTCAAGGGTCTGGAGAGATGGCTCTCTCAACAAAGGCCCTTCAAGTAGGACCTAAGTTCAGTCCCTAGGAACCACGTAAAAATGGCAGTTGCACTTGTAATTAGCTCTCAGGGGTTAGAGATAGGGGCTTGCTGGCCAGTCTGGTCTTACTGGTCAGGTCTAGGCCAACAAGAGAACCTGTCTCAAAGTGTACAGCGTTCCTGAGAATGGCACCAAGGTCTTCCTCTGGCCTCCATGTGTATAGCAGAAGTACATGTACACATAGGAACACACACACACACACACACACACACACACACACACACGCATCAAGAAAAATTGATAACTAGTGGGTTTTTCTCCCTTTATGCCCTTGCTCCCTTATATGCAGCAGCAATCAAGGTTCTAACTGACCAGCCTCTTTTCCCTCAGCTATGATCACAATATATCACAGTAACACAAGAGGTGTTTAGTTCTCCCACAATTACAGAAAGGAAGTCCGATATGACAGTGCTAGCCATGAGCAAAATGGGACTTTCTCAGAGGAAGAAGACAGTGGAACTGACAATGTTTGCTTCAGCTTAAGCTTTCCCTGCTGTGGAAGGGTTAGATTGACTAGCCTCCTGCCAGACAACCTATGTGCAGCCCTCACATCAGCTACCAGCAGCCTGGATGTGAGCATCTCCAAAGCTGCTGCTTATCCAGCACGAACAAGCAATCAAGACAAACTCCCAACACAGTGAGCTAATACATTCAATTACTCGGTAAAGCAAAAATCCCAAAGAAAAATCTATACTCAAGAATGAGATCCCAACTCAATCTTCCGCATCAATTGTGCTAGATTTGGCAGTCAATACTTAAATGGGATAAGACTAGGGAGATGTCTCAGGTGGAAGCAGAGAAACCTGGGAGCAAAGTGCCATACCCAGAATACACAGGCACACTTACACATGTATATGCATGCAAACACAAGCATACACCCAACACACACTCACACTCATATGCACATGCACACACATTCTCGCACAAACCCAAGCACACACAGGCATACACATATACACATATACACACATGCATAAACATACATACACATACAGTGGCATGCAATTGCAGTTCCAGAGCTGGAAGGTAGAGATAGGCATGTTCCCGAGAGCTGCCAGCCCTGGCTTCTCTACAAATTCCAGGCTGGTGTGAGACAGACATTGTCTCAAAACACAAACCACAACATAGACGGAGCCTAAGGAAAGCATCCCAAGGCTGCTCTCTGGTCTCCACACATATATATAAGTACTCCAGGACACACATGCACAGCCACAGAGACAGACAGACAGACAGACTTGAACTTCAATCATTCTACACTTTCCAGATAAGTTCATTTTCCAGGGTAAATGGAAAGGATTCCTCATTGTTTAAAGATAAACAGAACCTTCCTGTAGACACTTTACAATCCCCAACCTTACAAAGCTGAAGACCGCATTCAAACATCTGTGCTTTACTTCTTTTTTCTGGTGACCACAGGGAAGCTCCTCCTCACCATACAGTTCTCTGCTTGCTAATTTTACATGTTGCCTTATTCCCAAAGTGACTCACACACACTTAAGAGCAAAGTAAGCAGATGGGACAAGGCGTACTGTCACAAACGACAAGTATGAAATAAGAAGCAAGACTTAATCAGTTAAAAGTCCCAGATCTCAGGAAGCAAAGGCAAGTGGATCTCTGTGAATCTTGGCCCAGCCTGGTCTACACAGACTTTCATGTTAACCAGAGCTCCATAACGGGACCCTGTCTTAAAAAAAAAAGAAAAGGAAGGAAGGGAGGGAGGAAAGAAGGAAGGAAGGAAGGAAGGAAGGAAGGAAGGAAGGAAGGAAGGAAGGAAGGAATGCAGGCAGGAAGGCAGGCAAGCAAAGCAAGCTTGGAATGGTGGTGCATGCCTTAAAAACAGCACTTAAGAAGCAAGTGAAACTTGGATCATACCAAATTCCAGGTCAACCTAAGAGACCCTGTCTCAAACATCCACCCCCAACACACACACACACACACACACACACACACACACACACACACACACTCTTATGCAGTTGCTCAGGAAAATGCAAATTACTCAGAATATGGTGAGAAGAGATTTCTCTTCAGGCTTGCCATAAAGAGGATACCAAAAAAACAACAACAAGAAAAACAACAGCAACTATGCTTACAATTGGCATAACAGCACCCACTGTGAGAGCCTTGGACAACTCAGTCATTTAACACCCTGTGATAAGTACCATCTTATCCGAATCAGCAGATAAAGAGCAGATGAGAATGAGGAGCAGACAGATGAAGCCCACAGTCGCACAGCTAGAAGTAATGGATGTCGGTTTTAAACACGGAAGGCTGGCTCCAGAATTGCACTCTTTAAAGAAATAGCGGTTCATTAATATGTATGTATGTATGTGTGTGTGTGTGTCTGTGCACAAGAATGCACATGTGGACCTTTGTGTTTAAGGAGGCAGAAGAGGATCTCAGAGTCCCTGGAGCAACCCCAGGTGGGTGAGAACAAGAGCAGCACGTGCTCTTAACCACAGCCTCTCACTGACCCCACCCCTCCCACCGAGACAAGCCAGTCCCTGAGATCACCCATCCTTACGGTGAGTGTCCCTTCATAGGAAGCTTCCCATGGAGTGCTTCAGTGCAGAACAGGAGAAAATTGCAAAAATTGATTCAGAAAAAACTTCACTGAGACCAAAATGTGGCTGTGAGGACATATACCTGGCTCTGGCTGGTCGGTGGATCCTGGAGATTTCTAGTCTCTACGGTTAGGGGGCGCTCCTGTCTCCAGCCCATCCCACCATGAGCAACACCGGCCCTCCTACAAGGTTTGGTATGCAATGAGTGGTTAGAGATTAGAAAGCAGTGGTCCTCAACCTTCCTAAGGCTGCAACCCTCTAATACGGTTCCTCATGTGGCAGTGACCCCACAACCAAAAACCTACTTTCCTCGCTACTTCATTACTGTAATTTTGCTACTGTTATGAACTGTAATACAAGTATCTGTGTTTGCCTGTGGTCCTAGGTATATAAAAGGGTTGTTTGATCCAAGCTGTCAAGACCCCACAGGCTGAGAACTGCTACTGTTACTTAGGGTGGATGAAGCTCAGCTGTTACCTGCTGGCCCTTCAGGCAGAGTCACAAGTTGGAGGCATCACCAGGGGTACAGATAAGACAGACATCTTCCCAAACAAAGCTGGGGACCCCAACAAGGGCCCACATGTATCTGAAGATTAGGTCACTGTGCTTTTGCATGGATATGACCCAAGGCAGTGACAATGGGTAGGTCTACCTGAACAAAGACCTGGGAGAGCCCAGGCAAGAGCCATGCAAAGCCAAGATGGCAATGTCCCAGGAATCCCAGGAAGCCTTGATAGCCAGAGGGAAGTGAATACTAAGAAGGACCAAGGGAAAAGCAAGCAGGAAGAGAGGAGGAAGTGTGGGGTGGGTGGTCCCAATATGAAGACCTTTGTATGGGTTCTGCAGCAGAGGAGTAGCGTGGCTTGACTTTCATTCCCAAAGACAAACTGCCTGATGTGCACAAAGAGGATCAGGGAGCACAGACAGAAGTCAGAAATCCAGTGGGGTCTTTCCACCCGGCAGCATCTTGATGGGCAGCAGTAGCCCACATGGTACATAGGAACAGTGGGTTAGAACCCCAGACCCTGAAGTCTGACAAAGCCAGAAGCAGGATACTACTGTCTTGTGCAATCAAAAAAAGAAAAACACAGGGGGTGGCGGTAGTCATCAAGTCAGGCTAACCATCAGTCTGGCTGGCTGGAAGGAGCAAATGCCTATAGCATAGGGTAGGAGCACCCCTGCACATGGGGTGGGAGCACCACCCTGACTAGTCCGACTCAGATCCTAAGCTTGACTGGCTATGGGTAGCTGATGGAGCAAATGCCTATAGCGTGGGGTGGGAGCACCCCTGCACACCGGGTGGGAGCACCACCCTGACTAGCCCGACTCAGATCCTAACCTGACTGGCTATGGGGTAGGTGATGGAGCAAATGCCTATAGCGTGGGGTGGGAGCACCCCTGCACACAGGGTGGAAGCACCACCCTGACTAGCCCGACTCAGATCCTAAGCTTGACTGGCTATGGGTAGCTGATGGAGCAAATGCCTATAGCGCGGGGTGGGAGCACCCCTGCACATGGGGTGGGAGCACCCTGCACACAGGGTGGGAGCACCACCCTGACTAGCCCGACTCAGATCCTAAGCTTGACTGGCTATGGGTAGCTGATGGAGCAAATGCCTATAGCGCGGGGTGGGAGCACCCCTGCACATGGGGTGGGAGCACCGCCCTGGCTAGCCCGACTCAGATCCTAACCTGACCGGCTATGGGGTAGGTGATGGAGCAAATGCCTATAGCATAGGGTGGGAGCACCCCTGCACACGGGGTGGGAGCACCACCCTGACTAGCCCGACTCAGATCCTAACCCTGACTGGCTATGGGTAGGTGATGGGGAAGCGCACAGTAATGGGCTCTAGTACTTCTACTCCATGACAGCAGTTATTCTCGAAAGGGTATTTCAAAATATGGCAGAGCTTAAAATATTCAACAGTTAATATAGCACCACTTACATTCATTCCATACCAAATATAACACTGACTCCTAAGCCGCATCTGACATCTCATATGATGTTCTCCCTTCCTCCTCCTGATCCTTCTAAGTGCTAATCACATAAGCCCCTCCACCAAATCACGTGCCCTCCCTGGGCTTCTACAGATCCAATCCAAGGTACATACAGGGCGCCGATACCCCCTCTTCAGGCAGCCTTCCTGCCTGTCTGTGTGCCTCACCCTACTGAGCAAGCCGCCTGCCAGGTTCACACGCAAACTCACACATGTCCTTGTCCCCACTCATTCTGACAAAAACTGCAGTCAGAACAGAAGGGAAAATGGCAAGGCGTCCTGAGGGAGGAGACCAACATGTGCTTCCTCACAGCCTGGTATGGAAGAGGAGGTCACCGAGAGGCACACCCATCTGTGACTTGACGCCTCCTCAAGCACGGGCAGAACACGGAAGTGCCGGGTCAAATTCAGCTTTTTCTCATGACCCGTACACATCAGAATCGAGTTTTAAGAAAAATGAAACTATAAATATTTGTCTCTGTGTCCAGACCTCTGGACACAGACAGCTTTCTTTCATGATCTCTTTACAGTCCTCTCCCTGAATGAGAGGGCTGACCACAAGCCATTAGTAAGACAAGCCTGGCCAAGGAAAAGGCTGAGAGATAAAGAGGCTGGATAATTCACCATCAGTGGGAGGGTCACATGTGAATATCTGAGCATGCACTTTGCTACAGATGACTGTTAAAACTACCAAGAATCCAGAAGCCTGTAAACTGCCTTAGAGAACTAGTCTAACGAGACACCACTCTCTGTCTCCTGTCTACACTTACCTTGCTGCATTAATACACAGCATCCACACACATGCAAAGAGGAGCTTCAAATTTTAAATTTAAGACTACTGGTTACTCATTCATACAGGCTATATATGCATATTTACAT
>NW_022196915.1:106655770-106663270 GCF_008632895.1 Mastomys coucha
ATATATATGCACATAAGCATATAGAAACAGGTGAGAATTGCTTTCCAACTAAACACTAGCTTCATTCTAACACCGTTAAGCTACTTGTTAATTAAATGAGACAGCATTTTACCAGGCAGAAGGCGATCGATAGTTCTGAGTCTTCTTTCGACCAATTGTATGCTGTACATTCAAGGGCATTATTACTCTCTCCTGGCTGCTGGCACATGTAAGCACAGTTTCTCTCAAAAACGGTGCGGATGCCTTTGAAGAGGATCACACTGGTAGTGCAGCCCATCCCCGAGGTGTGCACGTCCAGACTTCTAGCGATCTCTACACCATCCCCACATCAGCTTCCTTGGCTCTTCAGACACAGGCTCCCACTGTACCATCCTCACGACAAGCAGTTACCGGCACCGGAACAGAAGGGAAGTGCCAGGCTGTTACACTAGAATCCGTTCCTGCCCAACAGCCTGACAAAAAAAAAAAATAAAAAAGGATCCAGGCTCCCTGTGTAAAACAGGAAGGGTGGGTGGTGCAAAATCAAGATGACACACCTCAGATGCACCAAGACAGTGAAAGTATCGTCGCTTTTTTTTTTTTTTCAGTGAGCTGCTTCACAGCTAATACACGAAAGCAAATATGCAGATTAGCCTGGGCTGGTAGGAAATGCTGGCACCTTGGACCTGCCTGGGACTGCTCTCAGTCTCAGAACCTGCCCAAAATGAAAAAGGCAGTGCCAGACAGCCACCCTGCTGCAGATGCTGCTGCTGCTGCTGAAGGCACAAAGGATTCTCGTCTGCTGCAAGAAATCACTCTCCCAGAATGCTTCGCCTAGCATCTCTATTAGCAAACATCTCTTTCCTTGACCTAAATATGCTGCTTGTTTAATCTTGCATCAATGAGAAAACAGAGAAGCCAAGGGAAAGGGGAAATACATTCTAAAAAACGGTAAGAATGCTGAGATGCCTGCTGCCATGGAAACACGTGTAAGCAACTTCAGACAACCTTTTACATGTATGGGTAGCAGCCTGCTGGCAGCAGAGCATAGGAGAACATGCGTGGCGTGTGGTCTTGACTTCTGCATACCTCTCCTCTTCACTAGAGTGCTAACCAGGGGGGTGCTGTTTAAAGTACCCAGAGACGGGAACACGAACATGGGCAGAGGGCTACCCCATCTGGCTGGCCATGTTTCTCTAAAGCAGCACTCTATGTAGTCTGCAAAGGCAGGTATGTACTGTGGTCTCATTCACAATCAACGTTAGTATTTTTGATCCACAGCAAATTCAGGTCCTTCCACCACAGGCTCAGTGACACCACAGCAAACCCATGATTCTTAGGGAAGGGATGATAGGAGAATTCTTCCTTGACAGAACACCAAGTTGACTCCTGTCATTTCCCTGTTTGCATGTAGGAAACACCCTCCCATTCACAACACACTCTTAGAAAAAGGTTGCCATTCCAAGATCTACCAATCTGAACTATAACAATTGAGTACCTGGGGAAGTAACAGAAAGCCATGCATGGAGTGAGAGGAACTATAGCACATTGTCCTGTCATATGATCCCCAAATGACTAGACATCTTGTTTTATCCATCTCTCTCTCTCTCTCTCTCTCTCTCTCTCTCTCTCTCTCTCTCTCTCTCTCTCTCCCTCCTTCCCTCCCTCCCTCTCTGTGGCATTCTTTGAAAATGCATCTAAATAGCCACATAAACCAAAGCCGTGAAGGCACAGCCACACTCAGGACAGTGGCTCTGTGGGATCTGGACTGACATGCAACACCAAGCAGCGACTGATTCCATTAGAAGACCAAGAGCCGAGGGGATGCTCCATAAGACAGAAGGACTTTGTCACGAAAGCATAAGGGCAGGAGTTCAGAGCCCCAGAACCTATGTAAAAGCTGGGATGGTGTCCACCTGTGCGAAGCAGACAGAGGATAAGGAGCAGGCTGGCTAGACTAGCCAGAATCAGGGAGATCTGCATTCGATTAATTGTTCAATAAACACAGTGAAGAGTGATGGAAGATGCTTAACATTAATCTCTGATCTCTGCACTTACATCTGTTACCCATACATTGAATCAGGCTTGAGTGCATGCACACGCACATATACACAAACACACAGCACAACACACACATACAGAGTACACACACACACACAGCACACACATGACATATATAGCACAACACAGCACATGCACACAGCACAACACACATACACAGCACAAACACAGCACACACCAACACATACCCACACATTCAACCAGGCACATGGGTATATACACACACACACATGTAAATACACAGCACAACACTGCACACACCCATACACAGCACACACAACACATGCACATACACAGCACAGCACACCATATACACACATCACAGCATATACACATGTAGGACAGTACACATAGAGCACAGAATACATACACATAGGACGGTACATACAGAGCACAGAATACACATACACAGGACAGTATACATACAAACATTCACACACTGTAAGATTCAAGACTGTATGATTACCAGACATTGGAAGACCCAAGCCTCCGTGAGACACTGCAACAGAGGCAGGCAAACATGGAAATTCATCGACGCAAACTTAATATTGGAGACTCTAAAAACACCAAACATGTAAATTGTGATGTAAATTGTCTTGGGAATTCAGGGAAGCAATCTATTTAGTTGTCTTTCTACTACACATTACGTAGAAGCACATTACATACCAGGAAATTTTAATTTATTGTTTTCATCAATTTTAGATATCCCAGGCACAAAAACAAGAGATCCCTGAAGACACAAAGATTATGATTGAAAATATGAAGATTACATTGAACTTCACAATGGATCAGAAAGTATGAGCAGATTTTAAGCTGTTAGTACAGTTTGTTCTACTGAATCTACTATTAAAGCCTATGTTAATAGTCAGACATGATGAATGTCTGTTATCCCAGGACTTAGAGGGATCTGGATTTGAGACCACCCTGATCTACGTAGTGAGTTCTAGGCTGGCATGGGTTACACAGCAAGAAGCTCTATCAACAACGACAATTGACACCTGGTTTAGGAGCTGGAGAGATGGTCTAGAGATGGTTAAGCATTCTGGATGCTCTTTAAGAGGACCCAGGTTCACTTCCCAACACCTACATGACAGCTCAATGTAACTCCAGTTCCACAGGATCTGATGCCCACTTCTGCACTTCTGTCTTCCACGGGCACTATACACACACAGCACACACACAAACACAGAGAGAGGAAGAGAGGCACTTACACATAAACATTCCACAATATAAGAAGAACGTACCAATGCATGCCACATGAATGGATCTGAAAAACACCAGGCTAAGTAAAAGAAGCCAGTCATAAAAGAACTCACATGGCACAATTCCATTTAAATGAAATAGCCAAGATGAACAAGTCCACAGAGACAGAAAACACAGCCGAATGTGGTAACTCACCCTGAGAAGACCACTCGTGCCAGCACTCTGGGACTGAGGCAGGAGAAACATGAACTTGGAACCACCCTGAGCTACACATGAATAGAAGAGAGGAAAGGGAGAGTGGAAACTAGTGCTTACCTACCTATAGTCATGAAAATGTCCCCAAACGAGAGCATTCCTAACACGTAAAAGGTCTATACATGACCCACACTCTATGTCTACCCTAGTAACGTGACTCACACTAACAAGTACTTCTGCGTTGAGCTCAAGAGCATCTGAACTCCATTTCTGTCCAATGCTGACAGCTCATCCCTCTGCCCCATCTGGGCAAGCTGACAGGAGAGTCGGGTGAATCCCTCTTTTGACACCAGTAAGAAATTAAACAACTTAGTGAACCCTGATTCCCAGATGGCCTTCTCTGTCCACTCCATGAGCTGCCAGGTCCCAGCTGGTAACAGGAGCAATCGTAACCAAGAAAGTTTTGGAGCACAGCTGCACTTCTTGCTCGACACGCCACGAGGATTTCCTCTGTGGTCTAATGCAGTTATTGTCCCTGGTGAGCTGAACAGTTTTTGGAAGCTGCTCAGGGTAAGGGATTCTGTGACCAGCAAGCCACCAGAAAGCCCTATGGACTGTCTGTTCAGGGTGAGCTCTGCTGACCTCTTGAGTGCTGCAGAGGCACTGTGGTACAGCCGGGGCCCACAGCAGGCACGATGTCCCATGCTCAGAGCCCCCTCAGTCTGGAGCAACGGGTCCCATCTGCAGCACTCCCTTGCCAGTGTCTGTTTAAATGTCTTCTAAAAGTCAATTCATCTACTGGCAAGATTTCCCTATTGCTCTCCCAGGAAATCTAGATAAAGAACCTGGGGGAAAATCTGAAAGTATAAACTGAAGCTAATGTGTTTCAAACTGAGCCATCTTCTGCTAGACTAGACCTCTGGTCTATTTTGGAGATGAGGGAGAAGTGAATCCCCTCCGGGTTTACAGTAACTGGAATAAAGATGAAGCTCCTCTTACACGATGACAAACCACAGTCACAAAACCTCAAGATAGAGCCTGGAAGCCAACCGGACATGCCACTCACTTCACTGGAACACCACAGCAATCGTCTCCTTTCCCCCTCTTACTGACTGACAGTACTCCCAGTAGAAGCCCATGAACCCTGTGGACCAAGGCAACCTTACAGAAGCCGACCTTTTCATGTCCTGTTCACGTGATCAACCACACTAAGCTGTGCCTGCCGCACATTAACAAGTTGGGTCTTTCTTTCATTTTGTATCATTTTTTTTTCCAGTCATGGGGATCAAATGCAGGGCCTTCATGCATACCAGGCAAATGCGTCAGCAAGAAGAAAACACTGTATCCCTAAGAATGGGAGTTACAGAGAGTTGAGTGCCACATGTAGGTGCTGGGAATTGAACCTGGTTCTCTGGAAGGGCAGCTAGTATGCTTGACCTCAGAGCCATCTTTCCGGTCCCTATATAAAGAGTTTAAAAGGAAATATGGTAAGGCACTGACTGTATTTCCAGCATCTAGGAGACAGAGGCAGGAGGACTACTACAAGTTCCATCTCATCATGACCTATATAGCAAGCACCATGCCAGCCCAGACCACAGAGTGACTCTGTCTCAAAAAGAAGGAGCAAACTCTCTTAGCATTGTGTGTTTTAGGAACACAGGCCTCAAGGATTTAGACTTACTGTATATTTAATATTTCATGTATATATAATGTATTGTTGCACTTAAAAATGGAAATATCATACCTGAAGTCCTTTCTTTTAAACAGAAATAATTTTTAAGTGAAAAACGGGGTCCAACAGCCATTAAACTTGAGGACATTGTGCTATGTAAAATAAGCCAGGCACAGGAGATCATGTGGTTCTGCTGACATGAGGGGCTGGATCAGTGAAGTTCATGGCTACGATGACCCTGTTCATGTCCCACTGAAGAAAACCAAGCAAAGAGAACTCAATGGTTACTACTTTCCTATCTCTCTGGAACAAGTCCGACGTAAAAACAGCTGCCTGGCAGGGTAACTAGCCTTCTCCAGCCCTTTCTCCCATGGCGCTTCGACCCTCACAAAGGGCAGAGACTCCGGAGAAACAAGCTTCACAATGTTTATTTCCTAATCCCCCTGGGTCCTGGCCTCCTGGGAATAGCCCTTTGAACATGCATCATCCCAGAGAAAGGGTAGCTGAGACTTCAAATTCTGACTCACACACGACTCCAGCCCCTTTCACAGAGCTATAAAGAGTGAGGCAGCAGAGTCCCACGGATCATTAACCCCTCTGCTTTGGGGGACTCCAGAGCAGCCAGGCTTCAATTACGGTTATGAGAGGTCGCAGAGCAAAACTCACAGCTACTGAGGGAGCTCAGATCTTTACAGAGAAACCAATAAATCCAGAAACGCCGATCCTGTGTTAACTGTAAGATGCTACGGAAGGAGCTCAGCCACTGGCCTCAGTGCCTCTCTGAACAGCTGGAAGCAAGGTGCCTGAGGAAGGAGACTGACTACATAAAGGACTGAAGCCAGGCAGGAGGCACCAGTAGGCCAGGTATAAGGAGAGTGGAGGAAAAACAGAGAAGCAGGGTAAACTGGAGGGGCCAAAAGGCAATCGGCACCACCAGCAACCACACCACCAGTTGCCACCAGTCTCCACCAGTCACCGCAGCATCATGACCTCCACCGGCCTCTCTGAAGGAGTCTCTTTTTGGCAGATATCTGAGAAGGTCCAGATGCAGCAAAGCACCCTGAACTTGGATAAGAGACACAGCAAAGAGAGCACATGCAATGCACCCTCCAAACAGTGTGCGTTCATATACAGAGTCATGGCCACTGAAAGCCCTGACGCGGAGACACAGGCTGGCATTCAGATCCTACCCACTCCAGCTACTTTTAGAAGCTGAGTCTTTCCCTGTCACTGCAGTGGCATAGAAACACCATGACCATGCTCATGAGAAAATGTGAGACCAGACCAAACTAAAAGCAGTCACAAGGTATGTTTACAGCATCTTCTAAAAATCATTATACATTGTGGCCATAGAGGAACCTTGGAGGTTGGGAACATTGGCTGCCCTTCTGGAAGACCCTGATTCAATTCCCAGCACCCACAAAGTGGCTCGCAACCATCTGTAAACCCCAGTTCCAGAGATCCAATGCCTTCTTCTGAACTCTGTAGTCATCCAGGCAGGCACACGGTGCACATACATAAATTCGCATACATATATCTTTCAAAAATTTGAGATGCTGACACAATTTTTGAAAAACAACTTTACATCTTAATCAGGTTTTCATTAGAGTCATCAATATAGGGAAACAAGAAGGGCAGCAGTAACTTCTCTTTAAAAGCAGAGTCAAAAGACAAATACACGGTCCTCTATTTGGGCTTCTAGTGAAGTCAAAAAGAGCTAACTAGCCTAGTCTGTATATTTGCTGATGGACTCTCAGAACCTCATCTTGCCTGGGTGAGATAGTACTCCCTGAGAGGCTGAAGCAGAGGGACCATCACTTCAAGGCCAGCCTGGGCTATGTACAAAGGCCCTGCCCTACCCCACTCCCCCCACCACACACACCCAAAAAAAAAAAATCAAATAATTTCTCTAACTTCTTCAATGTTTTATTTTCAAAAAGACAAACCAGTTCAGAGCTTCCATAATTCACATTCTCTCTTTGTCTCTCTGCCCATCTTTCTCCACCTCCTTCCCTCTCCTTCCTTGGTGTTTCACTATAGAGTTTCATGTAGCCCTGTCTGAGGCTACGCCCGAACCCCTGATCCTCCTGCCTCCGTCTCCCAGGGAAATTTTCAAAGTCATTTCTATATGAGCCAGTTGAAAACCATGGCTTTGTGCTTTGTGCTTTTGTTTTTAGCATGGCTTCACTCAAACATTCCCTGACACGTAAGTGGATATAACTAGGTCAGAGAAGCGAAGTAATCTTAGGAGAAAGCACCCTGCACAGAAGAGTAGACAAACTGTAGACCATGCCATCCAAATGGATTAAAACCAGAAAGGACTAAAAGGAGATATCCGGTATGCAGGTGAGAAGTCACTGGGGAAATGCAAATCAAGGCCACAATGAGAT
>NW_022196915.1:106668270-106680442 GCF_008632895.1 Mastomys coucha
AATATCTTCACTCCCCAGTATAGTATAACATTCTGTTAGGGCCGAGACACAACAGTTTTTTGTTATGTTTGGAAGGATGGGTCAAAATCCTGAGATTTAAAGGAGTAAGAAGGCTGGAGATGGAGCTGCTGCCTCCGCTCTCGGGTGCTGGGTTGCGACTTGGAAACCCACACCCATCTCACCAGTTGGCTCCCTAGGAGACTCCAGAGCCTGCAAGCTTGCTCCTTCCCTTGTAGTTCTGCTGGCCTTGGTCTCGCAAGGTCACCCCAGTATGGCAGTCCCTTTTTACGCAACAGCTGAAGCAGGTTGGTAAGTTACAAGCAAGCACCTTACACTCCATGAACACCCACCATCACCAGCTGCCTGGCACCCACATCCAGGTCTGATTCTAGATTAACGGGGCCTCTGCTGTGAGCTTGAAGGATTTGGTAGTACAGCCTCATCTGTACACCAGAGCCCTGTCAGCTGCTTCCTTCAGCAGCTTCCTCTGGTAACACCATGGTTTTTACCTTTGTGTACAGCAACACAGTGTAGCCTGCTATGCTAGGCTGTAAATATAGACTTTAAAGATGGACCGCCAGGGACACACAAGAACAACTAGAAAGCACATGAAAAGATACTCAACATTAGACATCAGGAACAAAATGCAAATCAAAACTATAATGGTATCTCACCACACACCTATCAGGATGCACCAAATTTAAGACTGGCCAAATTGATGGGCCAGCAAAATGGTTCACCAGTTAAGGCACTTACTGACAGCCTGGGTTCAGTCCCTGGAACCCACACAGCGGAAGGAGAAAAGCAATCCCGAATGTTGTCCTATGACCTCTACACGTGTACCGTGGTGCATGCACACACATGTGCACACATGTGTACACACATATACACACCCCAAACAAATAAATGGTTAAAAAAAAAAGATTGCCAAACTGAATGTTGCAAAGGATTTCTATCAATAGAACATGTGCACACTGCCACTGCCGCTGGATCCACTTTTGGGAAGTTTGCCAATGCCTTAAAACAGTTCCTGGATGAACCAGCTACTCAGCTCTTAGGTGATAACTCGGAAAAAAGGAAAACACAAGAACATAATAGGCTTCTCTTTTGAGAATAATAAAAATGTCTTAAAACTGGGTCACGGTGATAACTGCAGACACCTGCAGATTT
Source organism: Mastomys coucha (assembly GCF_008632895.1). NCBI lineage: Eukaryota > Metazoa > Chordata > Mammalia > Rodentia > Muridae > Mastomys > Mastomys coucha. The sequence goes on from NW_022196915.1 coordinate 106,669,441, forward strand.
ACTAAGATTCAGTGGATCCTACAGTTAAACTCCAAAATGAATGTCAGGCTTCACACATTATATGTCAGTATCACGGTGAGATAAAACGCTCTAGGTTAAACGAGCAAGAACCACGCACGCACAATGTGACTGTGTCTGTGAGAATACCACCTGGCAGGGGCAGTGCCTTAGGACGGAACCATCGCAGCACAGTGGGTGGCTCCCACTCCCAGGATGAACTTAGGCATGACTTACTAGAGAAATGGATACACAGAATGAAGGATGGTTTGATTGCTTCAAAATGGACTGAAGAGTTCCAGCTTTAGAGAGAGAGGCATCATTACGAAGCTGGGAGAATTCTGTCTCATATACAGATGCTTTTCCTTTTCCTCAGGGAAGTGCTTTGACAGGTGATGTGCACCACAGACAGCCAAGTCCGCCTGGCCAGCCACTGGTGTCACATGCATCTATACATCATACATCACTAGAAATGAACGAACCTGGGTGTAACCGAGAAGTACCCTCAATGTAAGAGAACCCTGAAGATAGAGCTATTCGGAGACAAGCAGTATCTTTAATAAATGAATGACCTGAATCTTGAATTTGTTTGCCCAATCCTTGATGAAGAAAATAGTCTACACTTAACACAGTGAGTTTATCAGGAGAAAAACTAAAATTTAACCAAAGGTTCAAGACATTCATATTTTAAAGAGTTCCCAAAAAATGTAAAATTTCTTCAAAAGAAGTATTACTAGTGCCTACACACACACACACAAAAAAAATAAACATCCTGCTTTCTGTAGTTAATGTTTTTTAAAGTATTAATATTTAAAATTATTTTGGTACATTTATAATTTAAAATTATTTTCTTAAGCTTCCCAGTATATAACTTTGTATGCAAAGAAAAAGTAGGGGCTGGCAAGATGGTTCAGTGGGTAAGAGCACTGACTACTCTTCCAAAGGTCGAGTTCAGATCCCAACCACTACATGGTGGCTCACAACCACCCGTAATGAGATCTGACGCCCTCTTCTGGTGCGTCTGAAGACAGCTACAGTGAATTACGCTGAAGCAGTGAGCGGGGCCTGAGCAAGCAGCTGGCAGAGGTCCTGAGTTCAACAGCAGCCACACACATGATGGCTAACGGCCCTCTGTACAGCTACAGTGTACTCATACACATAAAATAAATAAAATAAAACCTAAAAAAAAGAAAAAGTAAATTTAAGAGATACCATTTCAACACTATCCTATCCAAAAATCAACTAAGCCACAGACACAGGTTGCTTCCCACTGTCCAGCTACAGGACTCAGTAGAGAAGGACAGAATCTAACCCAAGTCACACAGCTTACATGTGCCATGTGAACAAGAACCCTCTGTCTCCTAAGTCTCTGCTCTTTCTGAGCTGTCACATAAAACACACTAACAATGACAACACAAGAAGAGGTGACGATTATAAAGCTCTTACCCTGGTAGGATTCTGAAGGAAAATATGAAATTGCAGTTGCTATTTAATTACATTAGTTCCCGAGTTAGACCTGCTCTTCTAACTGGGTGACCAAGAGGATATCTATAACACTGCTCAGCAAGCGTCCAGGCACAGTTCCTCCCAACCCAGGCTCCCTATGAGCCCCACTAAGATAGCAAAGGTGATTAGTGTACAGCCAAGGCAAGCACGTGCCATGGGGGCCTGCTTCATGTTCTACCCAGAACACAACATAGAAGCCAAGGCATTAGTCCTCTTGTTCTTAATGAGAACCACAGTAAATTCAATGGCCGATTCCTCCAACTTCCGAAAATAAACAAAATCAAGGCCATTTCTGGGAAGACACGTGACTTAATTTCATAATAGGGAGATCGAACAAACTCATTGTAAACCAAAGAAATGTCTTGATATTAATGCATTTCCTTCTTTTAACTTGTCGGAGACACCAGAGTGGGTGACTGGCTAGAAGGCACCAGGAAGACGATTAAGTGTTGTGCTAAGTAGATGGAGTACAGGCCATGCCAATGAGATCATGTGCTGTTAAAACTGATTCTAAGAGGGGATGGAGAGATGGCTCAGTGGTTAGAAGCCCTGGTTGTTCTTCCAAAGGACCCAGGTTCAATTCCTAGCACTTACATGGCAGCTCACAACTGTCTCTAACTTCAGTTCCAGGTGATCTAATACATTCACACTAATAGATATGAAATAAAGTTAAATAGATTTAAAAAAAAAAAAAAAAGATTGTAAAATCCATTCAGATACCAAATTCCTTAAATCCCTATTTGCAAAAGATAAGCGTAAAGCTACGCCTTTTTCTTCCACAGAGACAAGAAGAACTACAAATAACTAATTTATGTGCTACAAATTAAAGGTGTTTGGTCCTCTGTTGCTTTTTCATTGCAAATGCCCAGAGTCTTCATAATCCAACAAGATTTCTGAAAGCTATGTCTTCAAACATCAAACTTTTTCCCTCTGGGTAACCGGAGCCTGTCCACCGGCGTTACCGAGCGTTACCGAGCCCGTCCACCGGCGTCACCAAGTCTTTAGTTTAGCAGCTGTCTCCTTAATTTAAAAACAGCAACAACCAACAACCAGATCTAGAAAGGGTAAAATTACATAGAGGATTTTCTCACAGAAAGATAAAACTACCTAAAAATGAAGGTTTTCATTTCATGCCATTAAATGTTTAGTAGCAGATTCCGACAGTCTTAAAATGCTCTGAGGAACAAATGAGCTCACAGCCGCTAAAGTAACTGTTCCTTGACATGAAAGGTAAATGCACAAGGATACAGGATGCTTCGCTGCATCTGAACATAAACAGCAGACATACGTGTACACCGTGCTTTCCTCCACTGGCTGAGAACCAAGCCTGGAAAGGTTCATATCATGTGTCCTGTCCCCTGCAGATCAGTTTATCCAGTAACAGTGCAGGTTCCATCTTGGTTCTAAAACACAAAGTCTGAAGATGAAGGATCTTGCTGTAGCCCGAGCTCCTCCAGAAAGGCTAAGTCCACTATGAGAAGAAATTCATAACAGTCCATGTTGTCCTCAAGTAGGAAGGAGGGAAAGGAAGCTGCCACCCCAGGAGGGCTTATGCACCAGAGAGACAACTACTGAGTGAGGGAAGCATCCAGACCAATGGTACCCAGCATGCTCTGGTCCTGCAAAGCAAGGGGTTCTTTACTCTATAGGCACTAACTGTGACTGCGATTTCCTCTGGGTAAAAGCAGGACCATTGTATCACTGTTCATCAATAGTGGCCTGATGGGATGGCACAGAAGACTCTCCATCGTACAATTTGTATAAAGTATATCTCATCTATTGTGTAGTGTAATGGAGTCACTAATGGAGGGCTGCAAGGTTCAAGACATGGCTGAGTCACTGAGTGTCTACGCTCGGGTGTCGGTCATGTAGCCACAGACATCCAAATTAGGCTCCTTTCCATATAATACTTCAGTCAAGCATCCTAGAAACTTCTGTATTAGCATGCTAAGTAAAAAGAACATTTTACATTAATAGAGGGGGTGACAGATCAAATGCCTGGCCAACATCAAGGGTCTTCAATATGGCTTGGATGCAGGGATTCTCTTTCTCCCATCCTCTAATCACAAAACATACTCAAGATGCTCCATCTAGTGGATTGTTTGAGGATCCTCAGGCTAAGGAAAACACATTTTTAACAGCTCAGGACATCCAACACATCCACACCCACAGCCAAACCGCATCCCTGGAAGCCAAGGATAAAGCCCATAAGAAGTTGTGCAACTCGATCCTCGGACAGTAGAGGGAGGAGCAGGAGGAACAGGAGGAGGGTCATGGCTTCCGTGCTTCCTCGGATCAGGAACTCACCATGACTAATCAAACACAACTGCACCCTAAATTACTTCCTCAGATTTCCCCAGTATTCTCTGACACAATAGGAACTGGCAAGGAAGCAGCAGTAAAACCACAGCAAATGAGATGTGGCAGAGGCGGTGGCTCGTGACCCTGATCACCTTACCGTGGCCTGTGACCCTGATCACCATACCTATACAAATAGAACTTAACCCACAACTATTTATAAGCAGCATTATCTGTAAAAACCAACAACTGGAAACATGATTAATAAATGATGGGTCAATGAATAAAAGGAAGCAAACTTCAGATAGATGGGGGGCCTCAGGATCATTATTCTAAATGAAAGATGCAAGACAAAGCAGAGTTCATACTACACCCCATGTTTATAAAAACTCACAGTAACAGAAAGTAGATCTGAGATTTCCTAGAGATGACAGAGAAGCCAGACGACGGGTGACAGATGGGTCCAAGGGCACTCAGGCTGGGGTTGTAGACTTTGGGGTTGTTCGTTACTTTTAATGTAATGGCAGTTTTCATACGTGGGTGTTCAACTTATTTAAAGTATGTGCAGCTTCAAGTATTTCAATTGTTCTCAGTAAAGCTGCTTGGTGGGAAATGACCATTCTCGGTGCATTCCACACAACAGACTCTCAGACTAACATGCGCTTGTTTTACCTTAAATCTGTTCAACCCAAAATTTTCTTGTCTTTATGGGGAAACAGACTAATTATTAAGCTGAAAACACTGTTTTTCCACCACTTTTACGTCGACACAAAGCTGGCTTCTGAAAGGGGGAGGACCTACTCACATTCCAGTGTCTCTTAACTAGAGGATTTCAGTGTTCCCATGTGCTGTTTGGAGCCCCTCACACAGGAAGGCGCACTTGCACACTCAGCCATGCACGAGTTTATTATGTGAAGAGAGATTCAGGGAGGAAGGCCAAGTTCACAGAGAAATCTCTGCACGTCAGCGGATTAATCCAAGTTCTTCCACTTCTCAGCGCCAGGAGAACTTAACCTCTGGGATGAACTCGCACATCTGCAGCATGGCATCAGACTGTTCTCTGAGTGACTGTAAGATGAAAGGGTGACCTGACTTCATTCCATTCACATGCACTTTTCCAGAGAAGTCTTAAATTAAATCTGTAATAGTGTAGCTTACTACACATCCAGGATGGAAAAGGGTATTCAGGAAAGTAATTGCATTTCTTTAGTGTGGAGACTGCCATGGCATGCGTGGCAGTCAGAGGACACCTGGTAGTAATCATTTCTCTCCCTTTGTATGAATCATGGGGATCAAACTCGGGTCCTCAAGTTTAGCAGCAAGCACCTTTACCCACTGTCTTACCAGCCTAGGAAACATCTTTTACAGATTAATTTTTATATATAAAAAACAGCATGCATTTGGAAAATAGACTCAGTAAACTTACTACTTTTCTTCCTTGAGTTAGATATTATTTGTATACATAAAGTGATTATGGTGACATCTCCAATGTGACACACGCTGTGAACCCCAAGACTGTGTTACTTACTGAAAGAACTGTTTCTAGTTGTGGTGTGGCTCAGCCCCTAGCAGCACACCCTTAGCACACACCTTTAATCCTAAACTTGGGACATAAAGTTAGTTTGTAGAAGGAAGCAGCCATGTTTGAGAGTGCTTTTCTATGTGAGTGGCAGACAAAGTGACGAGTCAGAGAAAAATGTGACAGAATAGGATATGCCCAATTCTCACTGGAAGAGAGTAAAGAGAAGCTATTGAAGAGAGCACAGAGAGAGAGAGAAAGAAGGTGGCTTTACCAGGAGAGTTGTGCAGAGAGATAACAAGCCAGACAGAGGTGAAGACAGAGTGAGCCAGAGAATAAGAAGGAACCAGTAGATTAGAACATATTGCTGGGCTGGAGAGTTGGCTCAGCCGTTAAAGGCTAGGCTCACAACCAAAAATTTAAGAACGTATTGCCAAAATTAGTATGAAGCCAAGCAGAGCAATTCAGAAGAGGCTGAGAAAGAAGCCAGATTGAATCAGTCAGCATCTTAGAGAGGAGTTTGAGCCAGAACCGCTGAGTTGAATCCATCAATCAGAGATCAGAAAGAATAAGAAAGGTGAGCTTATTCAGCAGTAAGTCTCAGAGGCTGAGAACATTCTAGGCCTAGATTAGATTGTATGAAGGCCAGAAGCTTCCAGGACTAAGCCTAGGTTAGCAGAGAGAAGCAGTAAGGTTCAGAGACAACAATTAATGCAGGAGAATAAAAGTTACTGAAACAAAGACAGAATCTTTAAAGTCTTTATCCTATAGTTCACACGATAACCCCTGTCACTTGTAGGTAGTAAATGTCATTATTGATAACCACGACTCATGGCAAGAAGAAAATATTTTTCATGTCTTAACACTTAGAGTCTTATTTTTAACTATCAACAAACTAAAACTTTGGGAAAGTGTTACAAAGAGAAAATGGGGGGTGGGGGCACTGCACATGTAACACTTTAGCTGGTCAGTACTAATAATAAAGCAGTCTACTCTGGAGTTTACTATCCATTCACCAAGTGTTGTGCTGTGACCAGCAGCTCAGGGAAGCAGCTCATCTCTGTTAGGCCTTCATCAAGTAGAGGTTTCTACAAAACAGGAAACACGAGCCCATTCTTGGCAACAGACTCGGTCTTCCCCATTATGACACCTGTCATGATACTGACCACCACTCTAGTTTGATGGCCAACGCTGCTTGGACTACCCTTGGGGAGTTTTCAATTTCTTGGCCACTGAGATGCTTTGGATTCAGAATGCTCTTGCTTGAGCCATCCCTGATCCACCTCCTAATGGCATGGGACCCTTAAGAGGTGACACAGGAACCACAGAAATGTCTACCTCTGGCACAGGAAGTCTAATGACAAAACACAGTCATACTTGGGTCAGCTCAAAAGTCCATGTATTGAACCATAACCCCTGATGTCATGGGGCTTGGGTAGGGATTTGGATGGTGACGAGGTCATGAAGATGGAGCCCTTGTAAGAAAAAGGCCAAACATGGCACATGCCTATAACTCCAGCACTTAGAAGGCAGGAGCTGGAGGATCTAGAGTTCAGGTTATCCTGGGCAGCATGAGCTCCTATACAAGGGGGTGGAGGGGAAGAAAGAAATGTTCACACATGTGTGTTCTCTTCCCCTCTCTCCTCTAAACTCTTTCCACCCTTTGTCCCCACTCCCCTGTGCCACCATGTGAAGCTACCATGATGAGGGGTGGCATATATAGCCAGGAAGTCAGCCTTTACAGACACTAATCTATAGGTACTTTGATCTTAAGACTTCTGGCCAGCACAACTGTGATATGCATACATGTGATTAAAAAGTAAATAGATGTTTGTTTAATCTCTCAGCCAATGGTATTACAGCAACCTAAATTAAGCTATGGTCACAAATAATAGGATGGCCCACAGCTGTTATTCCAGCACTGGAAGGTCAAGACCCAAACTGGGCTACATAGCAAGACCCTACTCCTTACAACCTCCCTTCCCACAAAAAAAGAACATCCACAACAAAAAAACTACCAATATAGTTGAGATTTGAGTAGAAAATAAAAAACTACCTCAGTACTAGTTTTCTGAGAAATGAAGGGTATCATATAAGAAATGCACACATTTTAGGAAAATGTGCCCATGGAAACTGTGGAGGTTTGAATGAAAATGGCCTTCATAGGCCCAGAGGTTCGAATGCTTGGTCCCCACTTGGAGGAAATGTTTGGGAAGGACTAGGAGGGTGTGGTCTTGTTGGAGAATGTGTGTCATTGCAGGTGGAATTTGAGGTTTCAAAAGCCCACCCTTTTTCCTCAGTTAGTTCTCCCTCTCTGTCCCCCCTCTGTTCAACTGCCCCATCTCTCTGCCTCTGTCCCTCTGTCTGTCTCTGTCTCTCTCTTCCCCTCTCTCTCCCTCTCCTCCCCCTCCCTTCCCCTCCCCTCTTGCTCAGCCTCATGCCTGTGATTGGGATATAAGCTCTGAACCACTGTTCCAGCGCCATGCCTATCTATCTGCTGTCACACTCCCTGCCTTGATGGACATAGATTCTGACTCTGGAACTTAAGGCTCCTATAAACTCTCCTTGTTGTAGTTCGTATATGCTCAGCCCAGGATGCACTATTAGAAGGTATGGCCTTGTTCAAGTAGGTGTGTCACTGTGGGTGTGGACTTTAAGACCTTCATCCTAGCTGCCTGGAAGCCAGTATTCTGCTAGCAGCCTTTAGATGTAGAACTCTCAGCTCCTCCTGCACCATGCCTGCCATGCTTCTGCCTTGCTGATAATGGACTGAACCTCTGAACCTGTAAGCCAGCCCCAATTAAATTTTGTCCTTTATAAGAGTTGTCTTGATCATGGTGTCTGTTCACAGCAGTAAAACCCTAACTAAGACACTCCTATAAGTTACTTTGGTCATAGCGTCTCCTCATAGCCAAGAGGAGAGTAACTAAGGCCGAGATTATCGAGTAAAAATTCCTCCTCAAAGTTCAACCTAAATATCACACCAGAGACCTGGTAACTGCATAAATCGTTCGTGGATCACACAAAATTTACGCAGCCCTTCAAACATTTCCAATCTCTGCTCTAAAGAGAAAGAGGCGGCAAGGCAGAAATGGTGGAGGACCGGAGGAGAAAGGAAGGGTACAAAACTGAAAATGTCCTGGCTCCTGTTACCCAGGATGCCCACAGCATGTCTAAGTGAGCAATGAAACCAAAGATCTCTTTATCCCTCTATGCAAACAAGATGAAAACTGGTTCAGTAACCCACACAAAACTTATAAAGTTGATATTTCTGGATGCTGGTCATTCTATTAATACCCAGGGTGGACCCTGCAGAACCCTTTATCCATGTGTGTCTGACTCATCAGTTAACAGAGTTCAGCCATGTAGAGTAGAGGAGCCAGAGCGGAAATGGAAACCTAAGGGTTTTTTGGGAAGTCAGTGGTGTTAGATGGTGTTTTGCTGGGGCAAACACCTGAAGGAGCATTTCACTGAAGCAGACACAGGTGAAAAGATATTCTACTAAAGCAGGCACATTAAAGGACACATGATGAAGGATTCTTCGCTAACAACACACATATATTGGTCCGCCTTACACTGTGTAGTTGAGCTCCTTTTGATGGGACTCCATAGAGAAAAATGCACCAAAAAAACTGTGGTGGCATGCTGTGGCTTCTTGCCACTTTGGTGGACTTGGGCTGATTGGCTGAGTGATGCCAGCTGAGACAGACTCACATGGAGTTTTGTTAAGACAGACCCTGGTGCTGAGGCAAGACACATGGTAAGGCAAGACACGTGGAGGACATGTGATGTTTGGTGGGAGTATAAATGGGACTCAATGGACTGGAAGAAGGGCTTGGCTTGCTTGTAGAGCGAGCTATGCAATGCTTGTCGGTCTTTGCTGATCTTCGCTTGGCTGAGAGAGGCACAGCCTCTCCTATCGTCCCCGCTGATCCAAATCCCTCCTGCTGACTCTCGCAGATTCGGCTGAGGCCTGGCTGTCTCCCCTAGGTCCTGCCACCACTGCTGATTCTTGTTTGCAATCCTGACTCTACTGAACTGGACTGCCAGTATATCTGTGAAGTGTTTGTGAGTGGACTGAGCTGCTGCTGGGACCTGTGAACTCAACTGCTGATTTCCTGACAGCCCAGATGGGATTTGAACAACTTCTATACAGGTCCACTTTCCCCATATCCTCCCTTTTCCACTATTCCTGGTGGGTGGTGGGCTAGAAGGGAGGTTAAAGCATTTAAGGACCATCATTAAAAGTAGTAGGCTGATCTCTGAGGCCAGCCAGGGCTGTACAGAGAAACCCTGTCTTGAAAAAAACCAAAAAAAAAAAAAAAAAAAAAAAAAAAAATGTAGGCCTTGAAAAAATTAAAGCTACAAAGAGTACTTCCAGAGGGAGCAAGGGAGGCACACGGGGGAGCCAGAGGGAGCAAGGGAGGCACACAGGGGAGCAGCAGACTGTCCACTCCCATTCCAAGAGAAGACACACTGGTACACACCTGCACTCCTCAACCCTATTCCTCCATAGCGCCCCCACCCCACACCACTTTTGTTGTCTATGGGTTTTCTTTTTATTATTTTATATGTGTGTCACAGAGATCAGAAGAGACAACAATTGGGTGCCCTGGAACTGGTGTTATAATGGTTGTGAGCTACCACTTCAGTGCTGGGAACCAAACCTGAGTCTCTCTACAGGAAGGACAGGTACTCTGTTTCCTGTTTAAATTAATTTTTACACCCATACACATACCCTTTATGTGTGAGTGTTTGCCTACATGAATGCTTGTGAACCACATGTAAGCCTGGCACCTAAGGAGGCCAGAAGGGGAAATTAGATCCCCAGAAATGGAGTTATAGATAGATGGTTGTGAGAATCCATGTAGGTGTTAAGAATTGACCCTAGGGTCACTAGAAGAACAACCAGCGTTCCTAACCTCTGACCCATCTCTCTATCCCAAAGCTGTTATGTACAGAGTAGGGTAAGGGGGGGACAGGTGAGACGGTCCAGACAAAGTCTCACTGTGTAGTCCAGACTGACCTCAAGCTTGCAATCCTCCTGCCTCAGCTTCCCAAACGCTAAGGTGAAGGCATTTCCACCAGCATGTTCTTTTCTCCTCAGGACCTTTTAATCAATCACAAGGTAAAAATGAACCCCCCTGCCTAAAAGAACCTTCCCAAAGGGGAACAGCCAGAACTGGTGGATGTTGCTGTATTTCACAGGATCAAGAGGTAAGATCACACCTCCGTGGCCCTAAATCCAATAATGAGTGCTTAATAAGATACAGAAGAAAGAAGATTCTGACTGACACCAAGGCTTCTAGAAAATTCTTACTGCAACAAAGTTTCCAGTTTAATCATATTGATCTTTGCATTTGTTCCCAAATGTGATAGCTCAAAGCAATAAAAATGCATTTTTACTACATTTCTTTATTGGAGCGGGAATGCATGTGGAGGTCAAAGGGCAACTTATAGGGTCTCTCAGCGAAGGATCAAACTCAGAGCCAGTTTGATGTCAAGTATCTTTACCCCCTGAGCCATCTCTCACCAGTCCATAAAAATGTTTTCTCATAGGCCAGAGGTCTAATGTTTTCTCATAGGCCAGAGGTCTAAAATCTAGCAGGACTATGCTCCCTCCTTGGAGCCGAGAACCCTTCCTTGACTCCACCCCCCACTCCCACCCCCACCCCCCACCCA
>NW_022196915.1:106680452-106724545 GCF_008632895.1 Mastomys coucha
CACCCCCGGCTTTAGTGGTGTCTTTGGCTTATGGCTGTATCATTCAAATCTCTGTGCCTATTTTAGCCAATAATTCTAACAAGCTGCAAATCAGGGGTATTATCTCTATCCTTCACAAGCACAAGAATTAGCTCACATCATTAGGCAGGAAGATGTGCTGTGGTAGCATTTCCTGACACTCCTCCAAATGGCGTCTTTTTCCTATGCTTCAAAACTGTGAAGCCCAAGGACCCTGTCCCTCCTTTACCTTCCACAGACAGTAGCTTGCCTCTCCCTGGCATCCCGCCCCCCACCCCGTCCCCCCACCCCATTTCCCCACCCCATCCCTGCTGGACAGTTGTCCCTCTAACTACTAAACAGCAACCGTTGAGTCCCAGTGGACCTCAATGTCTATGAAGATGGCCCCGGTACCCACAGAGACAAGGCAGGCTTAAGGGGCAGCGAATGAGCTCAGGACAGCTGGTGACATCTCCTTTCCTGCAATCTCACTCCTGGACCATCCACTATAGCTTGTGTGTTGCTGCCTCTCACAGTCACATCCTTTCCCTTGCACATCTGGCGAGGAGTGAGGGCAGTGACCCCCATCAAAGAGGAAGGAACTGGAAAATATTTTTAAACATGACTGAAATACATTCACAAAATGAGTTCCTATTCCCCAAGCATTTACATTTTTAGGTGTTTTACTTTCAACTATTAGAGGAAAAAAAAAAGTTACATTCCTGTTTAAATGGGCTAAAGATAGTTTATGAGCCTTGGTATTTCTTCCCTGCCAACTGACACAGTTAGCTCAAATGCCCACTGGCATCGGATGCAAAGCTTTATATATTCAATCATATCCAAAATGGACTAAATGAGCTTATTAATGGCCACTTAGTGGCCTTCACATAACCCTGTGAAACTTCAACCTGATAGTTGTTACCCACTGATGAGATGGGTCCTCATCTGACCAAGACTCATCAATTAGGCATGGGATGTCCCCCTCCTTCACTGGTCTCAGACAGGGAGAGACATCTCTCAGGCCACCTCATGCCAGCACTGTCCAACAAAGCATGCGTGTCACCGTCTCTTCCCTTCACCAGTCCCAAACCCTTGAACCCACTACAGTCACCTCAACGGTCCTTAGGCAAAGGGAAGAGAGGGGATGAAATTATCATGGGTATTCTTCTTGCCTTGGGGAAAAACAAAGTCCCTTAAATTGACCTGGAGATAGCCAGCCCTAAGAGAAAAGCTTCAAGATGCCTGGGCCCTGTGGAGACTACAGCCAAGTGCTCTGTTCACATCCCAGACACCCTCGTGGCACCCTGCTCTAGGCTAGCAGGCCCAGGCAGGCCCTCTCCTCCCCACATACAGAAGGGGTATTCTGTGATATTTTCCTGGTCTTGCACTCTGGGGTATGAACCCTGCTGGCTCTTCATAATTTAGCATGCAGAGCCCAGGAGCTAAGGGTTTACGGTAAAGAGGAAAGGGGGCAAATAGATAGCCAGGTATACTGAGGTATAGATAGCCAAAAGAAGGCTGGCTGGCATGCCTGCAACTCCAGCCTCTAGAAGAGGAGGCCAGAGGGTCAGAAGCTCAAGCCTAGCCTGGGCCACATAAGATCCTGTCTCAAGAAAACAAACCAACAAAAAGAGTGTAGCTACTTTGATTGTCTATATCCTTACCCAACTCCAATGGTAAGGAAAGGGGGTTAAAAAAAAAAAATCCCAAAGGATTATGGGGTTAAATAGTATGTGATGAAAGAGAAGGTCGATTCCTTCACAGTGAATCATCTTGGCCACAAGCCTTCCCATGCAGCACCTCGCTCTCGTCCTCCCTTTGAACCTCCAAGACAAGCGTGCAGGTGATGCCATATTGCCCTACTGCCTTCTACCTATGCCATTATTAGAGCTGAGACAATACTAGTGTGACCCTCCTTCCCCTCAGGCCCTAAAAGAGCACCTCACAAAATGCCTGGCGCCAGAGGCCTCCAATAAATGTTGGCTGAATGAATGACTGTGAACTCACTTACCACTTACATTTAATTACCGTGTAAGCCAATAGTGATTCCTACTTATAGGACAGATTACCGTGGCCATAAAGTCATCTGCCAACAATAGCTCCAGGAGCCCCGAGAATAACAAAGCATGTCCAACTGCTCAAGCAGCATTGCACAGCTTTATAGCTGGAAAGTCAGGGCCAACCCTGAGCTTTGATAAACAAACCAAGCTTACACAGGATGACACTGAGCAGAGCCATCAGCCAGTGCAGCTGCACTCAAGTCTCCTAGAACCACCAAGCCAAGAACCTTCAGGCCATTCCGCAGCAGCCAGCAGGAGGTCTGAATTGAAGTAGGCCTTCCTCAAGCTGAGCTATCTGGTTGCCTAGCAACCACAAATGCCCCAACTGGCTACCTTCCTCAGCTGGGCTCAATCCATTTAGGACCAACAAACGATGTCAACTAGAAAACCAACACTTGCTTCCTGGCTGTGTGTGGTTTCATGTGTCTGTGATCCCAGCAGACAGGAGCATCAGGTGTTCAAGGTCACGGCTATAAAGCCAAGTTCAAGGCCAGTGTAAAGCTACTGGAGACCTTTCTAGGGAGAGAGCAGAGGAAGAGGAGGAGGGACTAAGAGGGGAAGGAAGGGGTTAGAGGGCAGGGAGGTTTAGGAGAAGGAAGGAGGTTTTTGTTTTGTTTTTGTTTTTTAAGATTTGCTTCCTAGCGTTTATATTATAGAAGTGTTAATTGCCTATTCACTAATATTTTATAAAGGCGTCCACTTAATCACAATAGAAACAAAACAAAAACAGTAACAAACAAAACCAACCCATAGTTTAGACTTCCTTAGGCAGCTACCAGTAGACTGAAGGTAGACCAATGTTTTCCTCCCAAGTACAATACAGAGGTCACTCACAGGCCCTGATCAGCCAGGATCCTTTTATTTTTTTAAAGATTTTTTTTATTATTATATGTAAGTACACTGTAGCTGTCTTCAGACACACCAGAAGAGGGCATCAGATCTCATTACAGACGGTTGTGAGCCACCATGTGGCTGCTGGGATTTGAACTCAGGACCTTTGGAAAGAGCAGTCAGTGCTCTTAACCGCTGACCCATCTCTCCAGCCCCTAACCAGGATCCTTAGGAACAGGATTCACCATCCGGAAGTCTAAGAACAGAGAGCCCTGCCACACTCCCAGCTCATGAATATCCACATCCATCCCTCTTCCCAGTGTGACCACACTGAATAAATCCCCCTCTCCTGCCTTCCACTTTCAGTTTGACTATTTATTTTAACTGTCTTGTTAAGGATGAGTAGCAGGAGTTAACCTGGGGCACAGGTCAATGTCACACAGGCTATAATGTACCCAAGGAGACAGATCGTCTTCAGTAGATGCCTGATAACTGTGAGGATATGGAGAAACAGGAAGTACTGGTGGGGATTTAAATTAATACTGCCAACATGGAAAACAATTTTGCCTTCGAGACTTTATAGATGAACAAGCTATGGTGCCTCACATTAATCCCATTGCTCAGCAGACTGAGGAAGGCAGGGATCATGAGTTCAAGACTAGTCTAAGCTATAAAGCAAGATCCTGTTCAAAAAGACAGTTAATATATATGCTAGTTTCATAGAAATGTGACAGTTTCTGACACAACTGCCACATGATCACAAAATTCTATCATGGAATATAGTTCCAAAAGAGAAGTTGACAAGTGTCTGTCAGATTCTTATATTGCTGTGATAAAACAGTGACCAAGGCAAATAAGAGAGGGAAGGGCTAATGTGGCTTATGGCTCCAAACGTCCTGGAGCCTGTCATGGTGGTGGGCGGGGGTTGGGGGGTGGGGTGCTGGAGGAGCTAGGGAAACATGAATGGTGACTGGAACTAGAAGCTGAGAACTTACATCTTAAACCACAGAGCAAGGAGCAGCTGCAAGAGAGAACTGGATTTGAAATGTCAAAGCCCACCCCCAGTGACATACTTCCTCCAGCAAGGCCACACCTCCTATGTCTACCCAAACAACACTCACCCAAGGGACTAAGAATCCAAGAGCCTATGGAGAACACTTCTCAGTCCTGCTTACAACAGCCCTGTACACAGGAGTAGTAGAGGTACCCAAACGGATACTATTGAGGTTCAAAAAAACAAAGAAATCCTGGCGTTTCCAACGCATAGATGAAAGTAGGGAGCATTATGATGTGTTGATAATTATGAGATTACCAAATATGGGGCAAGCATTATATAATACCACTTGTATGTAGATCCTAGAAAAAAATTAGACTTTACAAAGTAGAGTGGAAGGATAGAGGCCTGGGAGAAGCTGATTATGAGCTACATGACAGAACATTTCACTAAGATAGGAAGTAAGTCCAAGAGACCCATTATACAATGCAGTGGCATGCATACATTAGCTGCCCAGGGCCAGTCAATCATGCATATTTCAAAACACTATGGATGCCTCCGTGTGTTTACCATGCTTCAGAACATCATTATGTCTCTGTCACTAATAAAACAGCCAGAGACCAGCTAAAGCAAAACTGGTGAGACAGGAGCCCTGATCCCAACACAGGGCCACTGCAGGCTCTGCTGACAGCTACAGACAGGAGCCAGCTGAGTGAGCTCTCTGGCCAGGCAGGGCCATCAACAGGTTCTACTGGACTCTTGAGTAAGAGACTCTGAGTAAGAGGAATCTGACCTCTGGGCCAACACAGCGCCTCACGTAACTAAAGGCAGGTCTTGGCTTAGTCACCTGCTCCTCTGAGACTAACCCAGGAAGTCATGTATTGGCTTTGAGGTTTTCCAATGGAGGAAGGAGTTCACACCCAGGATGCCGAGACTCTCAGTGGCGCCGCAGGAAGCAGCAATTAAAGGTTGCCAAATTTTTGGGACTTGTTTCAGCAGCAAACATCCCATGGAAACTGCCTGGTTCCTAGGATGCACACCTGACAAGGAAGCCTTCGCTTCCTCAACGTCAAATACACACATCCCCAAACACTCCATTTTGTTTATGTGTGTGTGCCTTGAACCTACAATCTGGAATAATGGGGGTGCTTTTGAAAGTCTTAGGATTTCCAAGAAAAAAATCTACTGTAAAATGTCCTCCTATCCCACAAGAATGAGTGTGAAGAGAGCAAAGATTCATATCTATGAAGGTAAAATATGCATTTAACTCAAAAGCACACAACCAATGAAGGTAGTCTGATGGAAAGCAAGTGTGCGCTGGCTCACTGCTCAGATGGGACCTCCGCTAGAGGCAAGACCTTTTGATGGATCCCAGCCTCTTCTAGACAAAGCCCTTTTCAATTCCTCCTTCACCGTTTCCAAACATTTCCTATCAGGCTGACTATGGTTGGTGAAACAGCTCACAGGCAACCCTTGTATCCTCAACTTTAAATTCTCAGTAGTTCTCATTACAGGATTAAAAGCAATATGCTTGCATCTTGTTATTCCATCGCTGGCCATTTCTCTTGATTCCTCACCTTTTGGGTAAAATTGCCAGTGAAATCAGAATCCCCAAAGCAGTTTGCTACTCAACAGCAGCTGACAAACAGCACGCCTGAAAATGGGAAGAAAATGAATAGTTTAAGATTACGTTTTGTTGGGGCTAGAGAGATGGCCTACTGTGGCCAGGTCTGGTAGCATACGGCCTTTAATCCCAATACTCAGGAGACAGAGGTAGATGGATCTCTGTCGAGTGTGAGGCCAGCCTGCTTCAACATAGCCATTTTGAGGCCAGCTACATAGTGAGATCCATCTTAAGAAAAAATTAAATAAATAAGAACTAAGAATGCCTATTGCTCCTGCAGAGGAACTAAGTTCAGTTCCCAGCACTTACATCTGGCAGCTCACAAGCACCAAGTGATCTGGTGCCTACTCTTCTGACCTCTGACCTCCACAGGCACTGCACTGTGCAAATACCCAAAGACCACATATACACATTAGAAGTAAAAATCTTTAAACATGTATGTGTGTGTGTCTGTGTGCACTGAACTCAGGCCCTCATACACATACATGTATATATACATAATATATGAGTATATTATGTAAGCACAAGATACAAATGTATCTTTGTGGTCAGGTATACTGTTGCATGTCTGTAATCCCAGCATTCACTTGGCTAAGGCAGTGGGATTGTCAACTCAAGGCCAGGCTGTGTGCCCACCCACTATACAGAGGTCAGTCCATCACTATGGTCTCCGTGTAAACCAACAGTCTCCCCTATGGCCATCCTTACTCAGTCCTCTCATTAAGAGTTCTAGAGATGAGACAGTGTTGTGAATAGCATGTGTGCTTAAATGGTACCCTAAATTCATGTAATTACACTCACGGCACTTCTGAACTCGTGAGCCCTCCTACTGCCTCAATTTTCTGCCTCAGAATATAAATTATGGGTGTAAAGAATGAAATGTCATCTGTGGGATACAGGGAAGATGGTGGGTACTTGCCTAGCAAGCATCAGTCCCCAATCTAATCTCTAGCACCACTAAGAGTGGGTGTGGTGGTTAAGATCTGTAATGCGGCAGGAGGGGAGCACAGGCAGGAGATCAGTCCTCCCTGACTACACCTTAAGCTGGAATCTAGCCTGGGCTACATAAGATCCTGCCTATGAATAAATTAATTAAGTATCTCAGGAACTCACAGAGACTCAACCACCAACCAGAGAGCACGCGTGGGACGGACCTAGGTCCCCAACACATTTGTAACAGATGTGCAGCTTGGACTTCATGTGAGACCCCTAACAAGCGGAGCAGGGGCTGTCTCTGACTCTGCTGCCTGCCTTCGGGTCCCTTCCCTAACTGGGCTGCCATGTCTGGATCCCTTCCCTAACTGCCTGCCATGTCTGGGTCCCTTTCCCTAACTGCCTGCCATGTCTGGGTCCCTTTCCCTAACTGCCTGCCATGTCTGCGTCCCTTCCCCTAACTGGCTGCCTTGTCTGGCCTCAGTGGGAGTAACTGCTCCTAGTACTACTGCTACTTGATATGTAGGCAGGCAGGTTCCTGGGAGGCCTTCCCTTCTCTGAGGGAAAAGGAGAGAGAGGGAGGGAGAAGGAAAATGGGGGGAGAGGAGGTCAGAAGGAGAGAGGGAGGGACTGGGATGAGAGGAGGGGAAGCTTAGATCAGAATGTAAAGTAAACAAATTAATGAAAAAATAAAAATAAACAGAGTGGAAGAGGAAATGAAGGTTGGTTCTCCCCTTCTGCCATGTCATCTGGGAATCAAACTCCAATCAGGCTGAGCCAATGTAAACTATAAACCCCTCAATACTATATATGTATGTAATAATACTCTATGTGTATGTAAATATATGTATGTAAAGTATATGTGACAGAGGCAGAGAGAAAAGGGAGAGAGATGGAGATAGAGACTCACACATGCCACAGACGTGTGTGGAGGCCACAGGATGACTTTATGGAGCTGGTTCTCTTTCAACCTTTGTAGAGACTCTGAGGATCAAATTCAGGGTGCTAGACTTGCCCAGCAAAATCCTTCTGGGCCGTCCATCTCACTGACCCTTGATTTATTTCATAAAACAAAACAAAACAAAACAACGACAACAACAAAACTGTTTTATCGAGTAAGGTTCCCTAACACATAAAACTAAATGTCACTATGAAGTGATTGCTCTTCCCAGATTATCAATGATTCCAGAAAGAATGTCATTAGCACACCTAAAAATGCAGGAAATGAGTACCCACTGATTTATAGATTCATGTTATTTACGTCTACACAAGTAAGGACACAACGCACACAGCAACCTAGGACATTTTCAAAGTTTACAGAGAAGATTTAGGCTTTAAAATGTAAACTGAGCCAGGCATGTGACACACACCTTTGATCTCAGGGCTCAAGAGGCAGAAGCAGGCAGATCCAGGCGTGTTACACACACCTCTAATCTCAGGGCTCAAGAGGCAGAAGCAGGCAGATCTCAGTGAGTCCTTGTCAAACGAGGTGAAGGAGGCAGAAACAAGATGTGTGGGATCTTCTAAAACATTTCAACCAATAGAATCTAAACAAAGATATGAAAGGCACGTGGAACGTGCAGTTTAGCTTGTCGTAAAGGAAAACAGAGCCACTTCCCGAGGAGGGGGCCCCGCCCAGCAGGGAAACGTAAGGACTGGAATTCAGACCCTCGGAACCCACATGAAAGCTGGACTGGAATTCAGACCCTCAGAACCCACGTGAAAGCTGGGCAGCCTACTTTTAATCTCAGCCCTCAGGAGTGGACATGAGGAATTCGAAACAAGCTCAGTGAGCTCTGGGTTCAAGTCAAAGACCCTGCTTTAATGTGTAAGTCAGAGAATGATATATTAAAAAAAAAAAAAAAAAAAAAAGTGGGCTAGAGAGATAACTCAGTGGTTAAGAGCACTGACTGCTCCTCCAGAGGTCCTGAGTTCAATTCCCAGCAAGCACATGGTAGCTCACAGCCATCTGCAATGGGGTCTGATGACCCCTCTGGCGTGTCTGAAGAGTGCAATGGTGTACCCATACACATAAAATAAATAAATAAATCTTAAAAAAAAAAAAAGCACCCACCATTAACCTCTAGCCTCCTTGTGCTTGTGTGCACACACTAGTACAAAAGAAAAAAAAAGCATCTCATGCTTTCACCATAACCAAGTGTGCAGAACTCATCCCATGAGCTCAGGTCCGCAGGACACAGACTGGATCTGTTCTCCATAGTAATCTACTGACAGAAATCTCCAAGAGGCCAGAAACCTGCAGCAACTGCAAACAGTGTGAGTCATGTTTTCTCTCATTAATTCAGTAAAAAGTAGTTGGTCCCAGACACCGCCACGCTGCAGCTGCAGGGACCCGGGTCCCAAACACCCGCCACACTGCAGCTGCAAGGACCCAGGTCTCAAACACCCACACAGCAGCCATTACACCAGGCACCTTCTGTTCTGAAAGGAAGTCACTTCTTGTGGTGACCTCCAAATGCTGAACTCTTAAAGCAGAGGTCAAACCTGTCAGGGATGGCTAGTGCCAGTGCAGACACTGGGCACAACTAGCTAATCTTGCACATGTGGGTGTAGCAAAGCTGGAGAGGAGCGAAGAAACAGGCGGCCCGGTGGTTACCACCACTTGCCGCTCATCCGGAGAACCTGAGTTCATGCCGAGGCCCACACTCCCTCTCCTTTCCTTTTAATTTTACTATTTAATTTATTGTGTGCTTGATGCGGTGAACGTGCCTGCCACGGCCAGCATGTGGAGGTCAGGGGACAAGCCACAGGACTCAGCTCTCTTCCCACCATGTGAATCTTGGAAATCAAACTTGGGCTGGGCAGCCAACAACCTTTCCCTGCTGACCCATCCCCCGGCCTACCAACACCTCCTTTGCTACCAACTGAAGCTGGAACATACCAAGCCCAGCGCTTGTTACTCACGACTCAGCTGACTACAGCACAGACTCATATCCAGACCCAACATCTGTCCAAGTCATGTTCACGTGGGGACAGAGACCAAGTTCCCGAGGACTTTGCATCCCCACCCGCTTCACTCACTCCTGCTCTGCCTTCCCACAGAACGTAAGGTCTGCAGAAAGCATCACCCAAGCAGATAAGTCTTTCAACCTAGAGAAGTTCAAGCCAGCTGAAGGCTTTGACAAGCTGGTCTCTCCAGTAGACACAGAAAAGCCCCAAGCAAACCAAAGAAAGCAGAAATGTACAAAGAAGACTTAATCTCAACATGAGCATGCTGTTGGGCTGAGCTCTCCACATGGCCAACCACGCTCACCCTTCCACCCTCAATCACCTCACCACACACACACACACACACACACACACACACACACACACACACACACACACACACACATACACACACACACACACACACACACACACGGGGCCCCAGCTGCCCAGACCACTGCTTGGAATTCAAACACTCCATCTCCAGATTTAAAAGACAGGGGTGGTGGGGAGAAACCTTTATGACTCGTGAAGTTTCTTTTCCTAAGGCTTGCAAGAACCTTAGGAAAAGAAACACCTCCCAGGAAAGGGAGGTGAGCTGGATTCTTGCAAATGGAGATGAAACTGAAGGGACAACAAAGACGGCACTGATGCTCAGTTAAGCGCTATTCCCACATCAAGACTCAAAACAGCCCTGATGACCTGAGGTCATGAGCACCAGCTGTGTAAGTGCTTGACTGTCCTCATTTGTGTCTCTGTTGCCATGGTAACACCATGATGAAAACCAACTTGTGGAGGAAAGTATGTATCTGGCTATCACAGTCCACCACTGAGGGAAGTCAGGGCAGGAACTCAAGCAGGAA
This sequence comes from Mastomys coucha, assembly GCF_008632895.1. Lineage (NCBI taxonomy): Eukaryota > Metazoa > Chordata > Mammalia > Rodentia > Muridae > Mastomys > Mastomys coucha. The sequence continues at coordinate 106,690,704 of NW_022196915.1, forward strand.
CAGAAGCAGGAACCATAGAGGGATGCTGCTTACTGGCTTGCTCTCCAGGGCCTGCTCAACCTGCTCTTTTATATTACCTAGGACCATCTGGCCTAGGAGTGGCACCACCCACAGTGGGCTGGGTCCTGTTATATCAATCACCAATAAAGAAAATGCTCCACAGACACGCCCACAAGCCAAGCCGTTGAAGACAATTCCTCAAATGACGTTCCTTCGTCCCAGATATGCCTAGATGTGTGTTAAAAGCTGACAGAAACTAACCACCCAGTAAACTTACTAGGGCTTCAAATAGAGATGACAACTGCATAAACACACAACCCATGGAAGGACCCACGGAAGGCCAGGTGGAAATGCAGATGTGTGTGACAAGAACCAGAGTTAGCACCTCCTAGTGGTGGCACCTTTGTTTGGCAAAGGATCCCCCAGCTGTGGGCCATCACCCAGTTCCTGAGGATGAAGAAGTATATAGAGGAGGCTCATGGTCATCACACCTGCACTACCCATGGCCTCCATGAACTCGGTTCTGAGCCTTCCAGGTTCCTTAAGAACTGACATTCAACACACAAAGTATCCCACTCACCTACACAATTTCGGGGTCTCTATTTCTTCATTCATAGTCTGACTACCCTTCTCCAAGAAAGACTACATTGTTTATTCTAAGATTTACCCAAGAATCCTTTGCCCTTCATTGTAAAATACCACTAGGTGTAATTGTATTAAGCTGTTGATATTGCTTTCAAAGATATTCTTGGTATGCTACTGGAACCAAGAAAGCCCTTGGTTTTATTTAAGGCAGACGAGAACTTTCTGAGACAAGGGAAACCTAGGACTTAGACACTTGCAGAAGAAATAAAGATGTGAAAAGGGCTCCAGGTAACCCCTGGAACGTTCAGCTTCCTGCCATGGGGTAAGGATCAGTTACTGTAACTAAGAAACCTCAGATTGTTACCTGGTCCCCAGTGATAGCACAGCATGGGGCCTGGGCCCATCAGATAGCAGAAACACAGGTTATTACAGAGGAGAGCAAGCAGGACACCCTCCACCTCCACCCCGGCCCTGGCTCCAAGAAAACAGCAGGTAACTTTTAGGACAAGATTAATTCTACAGTAAAACACAACACAAAACCCACAGGAATAAGACTGCCCAATACATCTCCAAGTCTGTATGACTAACACAAGAATCAAGACAGAGGAAATGTGAGGCAGGCCAGGCAAAACCCAGGCTGAGTTCCCTACAGATAGACCAGTCTCTGTACCTTCTCTGCTTTTCCACAGAAAAAGACACTGTGAGGATAGGTCTCCAATGACATGACTTGCTCCCAAATCTAGTTCAGAGGATGATTTAGGTCTTTTATGAACCCCAGTGTCTGCAGAACCCCAACCATTAGTGGTCTCACCTAGAAAGAGACTCTGTTGATAGGATTCATAACTAATGTCACCCTCTGTTCTCTCAGACCTTAGAGGAAGAGTAATTCATGAAAATTAGAGAGGTGAGCCCACTGTCCCTTGCCACTCTGGGGCAAGATAGCTTCACTTCAAATCATGGTAAACCCCAAACCGGGCACAGCCACTGGGCTCAAGGTGACAGAGAAGACAGCCCAGCTTTACAGAATAGTGTGGGAAACTACACAAGCCCACAAAATACAATTAAGTTCCTAAGTGGAGAAGCGGGGTACCAAGGCTTGTGCTGACCAGAGGGTAGGTGGGAGCACAGGGGAAGGTCCGAGCTCATTTTGCTTATTCCTGTAGTTTTGTCCCCCTGTGGACGAGACAGGCTTTGATGAGACTTGCATCTCCGCTTACCCTGCTGCATGTGCTCTCTGCTCTACTGGGAGATTCTTAACTACTCCAGTATCGCCCTCAGGGAAGAAATACCAAGGAAGGCTCACCTTGGCTGAAGAGGAGGTGAGAGGGGGAGGAAGATCTAATCACCTCTCATCCTTTAACTACAAGACTCTTAAAACCAACATCCAAAGACAAAGAGCAAAGACTACCAAGCCCTCTGATGTCCCCTCTATTTGCTTTCCTATCTCAAGAGACTCAACACAGTTCACAAAACAACACACAAATCAGCCATGACTCCCTTTAGAAGATAAAAAGCAGAGGAAAGTTCTCATACAGGGTTCTGCTATGAAATTGGTTGAATGACTATGGATGGATGGATGGATGGATGGATGGATGGATGGATGGATGGATGGGTGGGTGGATGGATGGATGGATGGGTGGGTGGGTGGATGGATGGATGGGTGGATGGATGGGTGGGTGGGTGGATGGATGGATGAATGGATGGATGGGTGGATGAGTGGATGGATGGATGGATGGGTGGATGAGTGGATGGATGGATGGATGGATGGGTGGATGGATGGGTGGATGAGTGGATGGATGGATGGATGGATGGATGGGTGGGTGGATGAGTAGATGGATGGATGGATGGATGGATGGATGGGTGGGTGGATGAGTGGATGGATGGATGGATAGGTGGATGGATGGATGAGTGGATGGATGGATGGATAGGTGGATGGATGGATGGATGGATGGATGGATGGATGGATGGATGGATGAGTGGATGGTTGAGTGGATGAGTGGATGGATGAATAAATGAATGCATGCATGTGCTGCTCCACTAGTCAAGAATTCAACAACTAATTGATTCTATTTAACTTATACAAACTCACAACAAACTTGGAGGAACAATTCCAATACCATGTATATACATACCCCAGAGATACTGAAAGTAGACACTGTACTGTACAACAATATTCAATGCATCATTATCCACAAAAGCCAAAGATGAAACCACCAGTGTCTGTGGATAAATGGAGACACAAAATGAAGCAGTTGTATGCAGTGGGATGTTATCCAGCTTTTACAAGGGAAGAGCATCCTGACACTTGGATGACCCTGCCAAGAACAAACCTTGAGTGAAATGGGCCAGTCATGAAAGGGCAAATACTGTTAGACTCTACTTCTGTGAAGCTCTGAGAGTGGTCAACCGCACAGAGACAGAAGGTAGAATGGTGGCTGCCCAGGGAAGACCCAAAGGCAGTGGGGTTTAGTTAGTTCTAAGAGTCCTGGCGATGAGAGATGATAGCCAAACAGTGAATGATGGAAGCATTGCAATGCTAGTGAGCTGTGCACTTACAGTAAGATGTGTGGGGTTTGCTGGCACACAGGCTTTAAGCCCTGCACTGAGGAGGCAGAGGGAGGAGCATCTCTGTGAGTTCAAGGCCAGCCTGGTCTACATAGTGAGCTAGAGGGCAGCCAGAATATATGATGAGACCTTATCTCAAAAAAAGGGTGGATGATGAAAGAGATAGTAAATTTTTGTATGTATTTTACCACAATTTCAAAATAAAAACTGATTAAAATGGTAACATTTAGGTTATATATATAGTTTATCACAATAACAACTAATGATAACAAAACACTGAGCTATAACTTTACAGGGTAGACTATATATATGTGCACATATATGTGTGTGTTTGTATATATAAATATATTTTTTATTATATATAATACATAATAAATACATTACATGTGTATACATAAATATACCTATTTGTATAACATATATATAAATGGGGGGTGTATACACACACACACACACACATACACACATACACACATATATACACATGAGCTACATTGGGAAAGCAGGGGAGGAGCCTGGAGCAGCACTCCTGGCTACCTGACAAGAGCAGCCCAGCTTCAGAGCTTGATGAGAGCCCATGACATCACTCCAGCATTCCTGGGCCCATCTCCTGCTTCCTCCTGCCAAAATCTAAAAAATCCCATGGGCCTGCCTTCTCCCCACACGCTCTCAAACTACACTGCAGCCCAGCACACAGGGTGCAGAAGAGCCAGGGTGGGAGCTCATGACTGGAAGAATATGAATCCTAAGAAAACGGCATTATACCAGGGTATTATATTGTACTGAGGATCTTACCATCTCTGCACTAGGAGGTTCAAAGGATGGAAGATGAACTTGGCCTAAGTGCATAAATAAAGCACACAAGAGGAAATCACACTGAAAAAGAAAGAAAGGAGGGCCTCTGGGACTGAGCAGATGTGACACTTTAGAGCAGAAAAGAGGTTAGATCCAGTTCTTAGCTTTTTGGGGGAGGTGGGGGTCAAGAAATGATCTATAATGTGCCCTAACATAGACAACTGAAGAAGCTGCACAACGGAGAATTCTTTGGACTATTCTAGAGAGAGACAATGTCAGGCAAACTGACAGACAGACAGACAGACAGACACACACACACACACACACACAGAGAGAGAAAGAGAGAGAGAGAGACAGACAGACAGACAGACAGACAGACAGACAGACTAGAATTTTAAAAAAATAGTAGGTGGGTTTAAAACTTGTTCTCAAGTAGGAGTCCATCGGAGACCCACACTGTAGGAATGTTCTAGAAACCTTCAGAAACAAAATCTGTGACCCTGGTTAGAAGCAGGAAAGGAGGACTACTCGAGGAACTGGAAAGGCCAGGGGAGAGCAGGAAACAGCAGTGTTTGTGCTAGCCAGGGGTGCTCCAGCCTGCACCTGATAAGAGGATAAGAGAAGGCTGGCTGGGATAACTGGTGAAGGGAGAGGTGAATGGGAGCACAGAGGCAAGGGAGGTTTGTCAGGCAGCACCTCTGCTGCCAGAGCCAGGACAACACAGCAACAGGCCGGGAATCTGGACTGGGGTTCTGATGGAAAGCCATCCGAAGCTGCACATGGCACTGACTACATGTAATTAATTACATGGATACAACTATGCCTGTTCCCGGATCCTTCCTCCAGGCTGACATTACTGACTAACAAGCCTGCACAGTGTCTCTCCAGTCTTAAGGGAAAACAGACTCCAGACTGGAACCCCGAACGCCAGAGCAGATCAGGGTCTGTCATAAATCCCCAGCCCAGGGCAGCTGGGCTCTTTCTGAACTGAGCCACGCTTTCCAAATTCAGGGACAGAAGCAAGCCCAGCTGTAGTGAGCACCACAGGGCACAGCCTCTGTAATAAAGGTGTCTTTGTAGCGGAGGGAAACAGAGCCCAGTCTGCTTACTGTATTCTACGCCAAATGCTTTGAAGATGACAAATCCAAATTCCACAGGCTCTTCTTCCAAGCCAGAGAACACGGAGTTGCTTCCTGCAAGTATTTATTTCTATAGAAAGCACCAAATACATTTATGGGTCATCTTCAGAATGTATGTGACCCATTCAAAAACCTATGTTTGAAAATCCAAATGTGAAAGGCAGGTATGTAGCACAGGAAGAGGTGAAGGCAGAAGGCTCCAGAGTTTGAAATCATCCTTGGCTACATAGTGAGTTTAAGGCCAGCCTGGGCTATGTAAAATCCTCTCTCAAAAAAACAAGAACAATTTTAAGATGCTTTTGGCCTACAGATATAACTGATGACTTTAACAGGAGATCCAGCTGCCCTTCCTGACATTGTGAGGCCATGTGACATGGTGCTGAGAAGCCGAGCATCATGGCTCAGACTTGGGAGGCTAAGGCAAGAGGTTGCTATGAGTTGAGGCCTGTATAAAGTGACAGTCTGCTCAAGAGGAAAAAGAGGCAGTAGGGATCAGGAGGGGCTGGGCAGACAGTTCAATCAGTAAAGTGTCTGCAACATAAGCCTGCAGATTCAAGTTCAAATCCCCAGTACCCAAGTTGAAAAAAAGAAAAATTGGCCAGGACAGTAAATACCTGGAATCCCAGTGACGGGAGGCATAGGTGAGAGGGTCCCTGAGCTCCACTGGCCAGTCTAGCCAGTTCCAGGTTCAGTGAGAGACCCTCAATGATACCAGTAGTTTTAACGTTTTTTAAATTACTAGACTTATTTGTTTATGTGTGTATGAGCAGGCACATGCCTGACACAGTGAGTGTGTAGAGGTCAGAGGATAACCTGCAGGAACTAGTTAGTTATCCCCTTCCACCACATGTGTTGTCTTAGTCAGGGTTTCTATTCCTGCACAAACATCATGACCAAGAAGCAAGTTGGGGAGGAAAGGGTTTATTCAGCTTACACTTCCACATAGCTGTTCATCACCAGAGGAAGTCAGGACAGGAACTCAAGCAGGTCAGGAAGCAGGAGCTGATGCAGAGGCCATGGAGAGATGTTTCTTACTGGCTTGCTTCTCCTGGCTTGCTCAGCCTGCTCTCTTATAGAACCCAAGACCTCCAGCCCAGGGATGGCACCACCCACAAGGAGCCCTACCCCCTTGATCACTAATTGAGAAAATGCCCCACAGCTGGATCTCATGGAGGCACTTCCCCAACTGAAGCTCCCTTCTCTGCGATAGCTCCAGCCTGTGTCAAGTTGACACACAGAACCAGCCAGTACATGTGCCTCTCAGGTATCATGCAGGCCACAGGGCTTAGCGGCAGGCACCTTTACCTGCTGAGCTGCCTTGCAGACCCCAGAGATGATCTTTTAAAACAGACCTTCCAGAAAGCTCCAAGAGTTAAAAACTGTGGGGTGGTGAGCTGTGATAGGCAGCCTGGTGGAGCAAAGGTCTGGAACCCTGCAGGGACGGACTGTGTCCCACCACTCCTCCTGGGCCCCTGGCTTCTGTCTCAGCTACAGCCACCCACAGCTCCCCTCTGCCCCCCCCACACCCCCAGCAGAGAGATGTGTGGCTATTTGTCCTGTAGAAGTAGCACCAAGCCCTCCCACATGCAAATAAGGATTCCCCAAGCTCTCAGACCAAGCTAATGAGAATTACCTGCTGTAGAATCCTGAATCACTCCCAAAACTGTCTATAAATCCTATCCAGGGAATTAAAGGTGCTCGAGAACTACTCTGTTGTCCAAGCCTTTTGTTCTAAGAGCTGTAACACTTGGGAAGACTGGCTAGTAGGCCTCTCGTTGGCCCAGCCTGACCTGACTCAGTGCAGAGCAGTGTGGAGTAACCTGGAAGGCATGGCAGAGAGCAGAAGCGGCGGATGTGACTTCCCCTCCATGGAAAGCCTCTGGTACACAGGCCCACAAAAAACTACTATTATGTAGTTAATACCTTTATAAAGGGCAACCGACATATTTTTTAACTCTAAGGGGGGAAACATTATGTCCATAATGAGTCACCGGGACATGACCCAGGCTCTCCAGAGTAAAAACCAACTGTCAGTTAACAAGACAAAGACCCCGGGATCCAAAAGTCATTTCTGGGTGGACTTAAGGTTTATGGCAACAACTTCCCTCCAGCTCTAGTTTTTAAAGCAAAAAAAAAACTTCACAAAAGGACACCTATTGGTTGGCAGCTCCTCCTCCACAATTGTTTGTCATCCCTACACTGTCCCTGCAAGGGGGTTCATTCACGAAGAATACCCTGCCCCATAGGCCTTCCTTTGGGCCAACCAACAGCATCTGGCTTTGAGGTTGAGCAGTGGAGCTCCTAATGACCACACAGCAAGGGACACAGTGGGGCAGGCTAGAGCTGGGTCTGAGAGAGGGAGACCTGTTTCTTGCTGAGTAACTGTTCACTTGGAGCCCCTGTCCACTACAGAGGACAGAGCATGTGTGGAGGTCCTATGACCTTTAAGCCAGGACCTATCTTGACTTCTCCAGGAAAGATTTAGAACTGGAAAGCCCTGAATACACTCAGCTAAACCCCTGACCAAAAAGGAATTCTGAGAGACACTGCAGCTTTAAAGCACACACGTCCAGGGCTAGATCGGGTTAAGAGCCATGGCTGATCTTACAGAGAACCAAGTTCAGTTCCCTAACAGCTGCTCACAACTGCCTGTGACTCCAGCTCCAGGAACTCTGGCGTTCTCTTCTGGCCTCCACAGGTCCTGCATGCACAGATGCAACCACACACAGAAGATATGCACAAATCTCAAAAGTAAAATCTTAAAACACAGATGTTTTCATGATTAAACTGACTGAACTTCTGTCACTTGCAACTGAGAATAATATTGTTATTAATAATAATAGCAATAGTGACAACAGTAATACCACAATAGATAATCCCCTAGCATACACATGAGAAAAATGTTTCAAAATATCAGGAGGGAATGCACCAGGACTTTGATCTAACAGCACGAAATAGATAAACATAAGATAAGAAAAAAATGATAATTCTAAATCCTAAATCCTAAATGGTTATCTTACTGTTCGGATAGGAAAATCCTGGCTGCAGTGGTTGGTCAATGGGATTTCATCTCAATCCTGACGTTTATGAAACCACTGATTCAGGGACTTTGCATACATGGAATTTCCACACCATTGCAGTTGCATAATGTTCTCCAAATAAAATAATATTTGCTAGTACTTAAAAGTTTCTCTAACATAACTTGACACCTTAAATAAGGAAAGAGTGAATGCTATTTGTTAAGTGAAAGTTGAGAGTGGAAAAAGGCTCCCCAGTAAATCAAACAGCTTCAAAGCTCTTAGAGGCAGTAACTTCTTTCCCCTTGGAGAGGGGCAATTTTGAAAACCCAGATAAGATGTTGGGCTGGCTTCTGACAGACACGCTCAGCAGTCAGCAGGCACTCCACTTAGGACAGTAAACTAATTGCCATGCTTTACCTACGCTGGAAGATAACAACGCCGTTCATGGTGATTTCTCTTCTAGTGATAACACTGTAATTCTGTTATGCTGAAAACTGATGAGCCCTAGACTGCTCAGAGAATCCTACAGCTTCTACCAGATGGTATTTCAAGAGGCAAAAGACCGAAACAGGATGGGCAGGGGGCACTGCTTCCAGGTATTTGTATAATCTCTCTCTCTCAACACCTAACAAATGACCAACAAACCAGGAAAACAGAATCCCCCAACTTCAAAAGCCTGGGCCTAAGAGGTTCAGATCCTAGCATAATAGTACTGGATACCTTAGCACAGACGATCCCACGGTCTACCAGACAACAGAAGAGGCAGAGAGGTGCCGGGGAGGTGGTTCAGTGGTTAAGAGCAAGTACCACTCATGTGGAGGACCTATGTTTAATACCCAGCACTCACTTGTGCTTGCAAGAATGCCTAAAGCTCCAGCTCCAAAGGGCTGTGGTGCCACTGTGGGCATTCCCACTCAGCCGCCCCTTCCACAAACATTTTTTTTCCCCAAGAGCCAAAAAGAACATCTGCTTGTGCTTAGTTTGTCTCAGGACCCTCATAGCCAGGACGGACCGGCTCTATGTGCCCCCTAGGCTGGGGTACTCACTAAGCACCCACTAACAGACACACAGACACACAGACATCCCCTACAGAAGTCCTAGTGAAGTCCCTTAAGGAATGGGGCAGAGCCCAGACAGACAGGTAAAGAAGCACTTAGCACTTGGCCACTCTTGAAGAAGGAGCTGTGGGTGTTATGTGGCAGCCACACGCTGGCTGCAGTAAGCCTCTGCAGACTTACTGTTTGTCAGCTGTGCAATGCACACGGCGTCTCTTCCTCAACAGCCAGAAGCTAAGGGTACCCGAGGAATACAGCTTGCTTCCCTGGTTTTGGCCCACAGTCCCTCCATTACCAGAACACTTGTAAAAGCTCCACATACTCTCCACTGGGAATCTTATAACCTCCTCTGGCTTCAGGGCCACAACAGGCCTCAAGTGTTCGGTAGATCACCTCTACTCATAAATGTGTACCTCAGGGAAAACCTCAAAAGTCTGCATTATTAAGAATCCCTGTGAAATGATGTGGTGCACATACATAGGAGCAGGCACACCTCACATGCATAAATAAATACAAGCCGTTGGTCACACAGAACCATTCTGGATGCTCCATTCCCTTCCTCACCCTACGCCATTATCACATGAGTTGTATGACTGTACCTTTGTGCTAAGTCTTGGCATCAGGAAGTGTACCTCTTCCAGTCTGGTTGGTTGTTCTTGAAATGATTTTTGCTGTTCTAGGTTACTTGCAATTCCATACAACACTTGTTAAACCCATACTGGCTCCCACAGGTATCTGTATGCACAAGGCAAAGGCATAATATAGTCCTCCCCAGGGAGGACTATTATATTAACAATATTAAGGTGTAATTTGAGAATCGATGCGTACAGTAGGTACAGGCCCCAGGTTCAGTTCTAGCACGACACTGGGTGTGGTGGTACAAGCCCACATTGTTCTTTATTCCCAGTGCTGGGGTGGAAGACAGAACCCTACGCATGCTACACTACCTTACCGACTTTGGATTTTTCATGTTTTCATATACAAATCATACACTTCACTTGTTGATCTATTCCTGGGTATTTCGTTCTCCATGATGTATGTCTCCATTCTCTCCTCTCTGGTGTGTGCTGGCTACTTTATGGAAACACAATTGAGACCTGCATTTTCATGCCTTACATGACTGCACAACTCCCATACTTTTTAAAAAGTTTTTCGAAACAGGGTTTCTCTGTGTAGCCCTGGCTGTCCTAGAACTCTCTCTGTAGAACAGACTGGCCTCAAACTCAGAGATTCCAATGCTGCCTCCAACTTACTTTAGGGGGAGCTGGGATTACAGGCATGCACTGCTGCCTGGCTTTTCCATGCGCTTTTTAACATCCTGCAGGGTCTTTTACGCTGGGCTCCCATCACTTGTCTGGAGTTCAGCCTGAATCAGTCACTCCTATTGGCGCCACAGGCTGTATTTATTGATCGCTTTCAGTTCCCATTTCATGCCAAACTTTTTCTTGTTTGGGGCCTTTGTGATGTTCCCTGTGGCTAGATTGTAATAATGCCTTCAAAAGAAAGCTCATTTCCCTTATCTTTCCAGTCCTGGCCTGTCACTGTGGCCTTTCTCAGGACACCACAAGATACTCCCAGTGTCTGTTTTTGAAGTTTCTGTCTCTCTGTAAAGGGAACTGATAATCGACTTACATCCTGACCAAAGCTGGTCTCTGGGGTCTGTCCTCAGCTGATGGTAAAGTAACAACATTCAGTAAATATTTTGCTTAATGGGTCCAAACCCACACTTCTCATCTGACATGTTAATCCTACAAGCCTTAAAACGATCAGTCAATTTGTTGGCAGATGTATTTTCACAGACAAAAAAGCCCAGGACTGCTAACCTCACGCCATACGAGGATCTGTCTTGTAAAATAAACTGACTGGAAGTTCACACTGCTGACAGGAGCTCTGTAAATATTTACTGAGGCAAAACAGTGGAACCCACACTTCAGTCCCTAAAACACCCAAACATCTGTCAACATGGCAGGACACTGGGAGAACAGGAAGGGTACAGACACAGTGCGGCAGGAAGGCCGTGAGCCTGATTATACCCTGAAGACTGTTCCCCACAGAGACTGCTAGCCACTCCTACAATAAAGTTACCTGCATGCAATAACCCCTGCTCCCTGCTCAACTCTATGTAACAATCACACTCGGGTTCCCAGCCCACCTGATCCTAGCATTTTCTGTGTCCCTGTGTCTGTCTGTCCTTTCTGTCTCACCATGTCTGTCTCCTTTTTTTTGAATCCCCTCTGTCACAGATAGATCAAACCCTGGAGCCCTGTAAGGACTGGGCAATGATTGAGGTCTAAGGCAGATCAGGAGAGAGGCAGGCCAGCTTCAGGTCACCGAGCCCCAGCAGGAAGTGTGACATCAGGAGTAGGCAACCTGCTGAGGGTCCCAGGTAGGCCTCCCCACCATTCCTGCTCTGGAAGACCTTGCGTTTGCCACTTCCACCGTTCTCGCTGTTGAGATGCCAATACGTTTCCTGATTTTTCCTTTAATGTCGATTCCTCTTGTGGTGAGGGAAAACTTCTTTAAGTATCAAGGAATGGCTCTGGCAGCATGTAACAGCCTACCTAACACAGCAAGAGTGCTAGCTTCTTTAAGAGACTGTGTAATTTAATGTCGGACTTTAATATAAAGTTTACATTTGTTTTACAGTTCATTACCCCCCTCCCAGGCAAACTTAAAATGACCTCATGAGGAGCAAAGAAGGGGAGGGAGAGATCAGTCTGGCTTTTCTAATTTGTCATGTTTATAGCTCCATGACCGCTTTTTAAATCACAAAGCATACATTTATAACATTCTCATTAAACACCATAAATAAAGGGGAAGCCACGTGGAGTTGGCCTGCCGAGTGTCCAGTTGCCTTCCCAGCTCCTCAAAGACTTGGAAAGAATGAGGCACGTTTGTCTGCATCTGCAGGGCCAGCCTGCTGGACAGGATGTATCCAGCCCCTGTCTGCTTTGCTGCCTTTTGTTCCCTGTGGAACAGGAAAACCTGCTTTCCTGCTTTCTCAATACTAAATGGGCTGGTCCTTCGAGGGAAAACATCCCCTCTGAATACACCCAAGGCTGCACAGAAGGCACGAGAAACCAAAGCTGGTCCTCAGTATTCCCTTTGCAGCCAGCTGAGGGCTATCCCCAGAGCTATGGCTCTTTATCCCTTCACCCTGGCAGAAGAGAAAGACGCAGAGTCAGGGAGGCCCAGAAGTGGTCCTGCCGATCTAAGGTCCACTGGTCACCCCTCAGGACTCCAGAAAGACAAACGGGCCACTGCTGGATAAAAGATGGAATTAGGAAAAGGCACAGGCACAGGGAGGCACTGTCCAGAAAACCCAAAGTCCACACCAGAACTGCAAGGTCCAGGGAACAAAGAGAAAGTGGCTATTGAGTCTGCACACCACATCTACAGGGTCAAGGTATGGGAGATCAGGGACAGAAAGATCAACATGAGCTTGGGTACCTCAGAGGTATACTTCCCTATCCACAGATAGTGAGCCAAACAGCGTGGCTGGTGATGGCCCAACAGGTCCCGCTCAGACTGTGGGAAACCCTTTCTCACATCCAACCAAACACTGGAGCTGGGCCTGACCTGATGTCAATGCCTGTGTATCCACACATCTCTTCCACTCTGTAACTCTCTTCAAGTCACCAGAGACCATGTCACGAGGGGTCCCACCACAGAGGCTAAGGAGAGCACCCATCTGCCTGCCAACCTCCGCACGTAGTCCTGCTGCCCAAACTGACCACTTCAAATAAAACACGCCCACACCCAGCTTCCCCACAAACCTGCACTGCGCTGTGCAGACCAAGTGTGGGGAAGGGCCACTTTCTCCTCCAGTCTCCTGGGGACCAACACTTTTATAAAATACACACAGTGATTAAGTGAAATAAACAAAGACATATGAAATATAAATCCAAATTCTTTATCAGTCTTGATAGACTATAAGTATCTAAACATTTGTTCTTCTTTTATTTGTTTGTTTTGTTTTAAAGACAGAGTGTCTCTACACAGTCTTGGCAGGCCTAGAACTTACAATGTACACCAGGCTGGCCTAGAACTCACAGAGATCTGCCTCCCTCCAGAGTGCTTGGTATTAAAGGTATGTGCCACGACACCCAACATATAGATATTTATTCTTAATTTCTATATATATCTCACCACCAATCAGTTACAGACACCTCATGATCCAACCCCTACATACACAGTTCGCACTGAGCAAGACAGCTGTTAACATGAAATGGAGAACACTTCCTCGCTTTTCTTCAACTAAGACCCATGAATCTCCTTCCACTTGGGATAAATGCTCACTGTTCCTCTTCCAAACAAAATCTCCTCTCAGCTGCCTTTCTTCCGGACGTCACAGATGTCTTGGTAGAAAGAATATTGAGTAAGGAAGTTATCGAAGAAGGAAGGACATAGCTCTGAAAGGAGACAGGACAGGATGTGCCCACTCTTCTAGGGAAAGGCTACGGGAAACCGAAAGGAAGATAGAAGCGATAGTTACCACTGCAGCCATACTAACTTAGAGGCATGCAGCAGTATGGTCTTAGGGCACCAAAGGAAGACAGTGTTCCCAAGAGACGAGATGTACAATCATATGAGGCAACGGGATTCAAGAGGAAGCTGAGAACACCTGCTCATCTATAACTCATCTGTCTACACAGTGACGTTGCTTGTACTCGAAAACACTGAAGACGTTCACATCCAAACAGAGCCAGGCCGCTGTGCATGACACGGTCACATTTCTTTTCGCTTACCTAGAACAAGTCAAGTATGGGACAGCTTGTGAGGTGGGTACACATCCCCGCTCTGAGTGGAGTCCACTGTTTTTAAGTATGGGACAGTTCCTGAGGTGGGAATCAAGTAATCAGGGTCCCCGCTCTGAGTGACAGTTTTTAAGGTTTTCTTCCATTTTTTTTCCTTTAAGAACAGAATGGAAGTCAGGCATGGTGGCCCATAGTTGTAATTCCAGGACTCCAAAGGCTGAGGAGTTCCAGGCCAGCCTGGGCTACATAGTGAATTCAAGGTTAAACTGGGGTAAAAGGGAAGAAAGAAGAGGAAAAGAGGAAAAGAGAAAAGGAAGGGAGAAAGGAGTGAGGGAGAGAGAAACTGAGATACCTCAAGCTCAACCAACTTCAGAATATTGGTATGAATTCAGAATGTCAGCCTTGAAGATCTATCTATCTATGGGTGGGAAAGCAGCTGGGGGGCGGGAGGGTGCCCACAGCTGAGGCGGCACTGACTAGGACTGGATATTTTTAAGTGGACTCGCTAAAATGGTTTATTAAAACAGTCTCTAATAAATGGGGGACCCCTAATGGCTCACTGCTAATTCTTTTTCTGGTGATGGTTTATAGTGGGCGATAAGAGTCTCATCTGTCTGCCGCAGTTTATCTGGAAGCACTTGGAAGCAAGAGAGCAGATAATCCTACACTCTCCCCAGGCCTGCGAAACAGGGTGGGTGTTCTCAGATTTCTGCCTCACAGCTCTCCTGGTTCAGGTCATGCATGGCTGAAATCTAAGGCTATATACTTAATACCTCCTGCTTAACACTTCTCTCCCCTAGCCAGAGAGCACCAAGCTTACCACAGCCTGGTGGCACAGAGGATCTTAAGAAGTTACCTCGCGGGACCCTCCAGAATGCACCAGAGACCTGGGAGGTGAGAGACTCTCAGGACTCAAAGGGAGGGACCTTAGATGAAATGCCCAACAGCAGAGAGTGGGAACTTAGAGAGCCCACCTCCAACAGGAAGACAGGGCATCAAATGAGGGAGGGGGTTGCCAGCCCACAAGCAAAACTCTGACCCATAATTGTTCCTGTCTGAAAGAACTGCAGAGATGGAAATGGAGGAGCCTGAGGAAAAAAAGGTCCAGCGACAGGCCCAAAGTGGGATCCAGCTCAAGGGGAGGCCCCAAGGCCTGACACTATTACTGAGGCTATGGAGTGCTCACAAAAAGGGACCAAGCATGACCGCACTCTGTAAGACGCGACAAGAAGCTGCAAGAATCAGATGCAGATACTTGCAACCAACCAATGGAGAGAAGCTGCTGGCCCCTGTGGTTGAATTAGGGAAAGGCTGAAAGAAGCTGAAGAGAAGGGTGATCCTGTAGGAGGACAAGGAGCCTCAATTAACCTAGATCCCCAAGATCTCTCAAACACTGGACCACCAACCAGGCAGCATACACCAACTGATATGAGGCCCCCAACACATATACAGCAGAGGACTGCTGGGTTTGTGTTCAATCAGAGATGATGCACCTAACCCTCAAGAGACTGGAGGTCCCAGGGAGTTTAGAGGTTAGGTGGGGTGGGGGGTGGGGACATCCTCGTGGAGACAGGGGAAGGTGGGGAGGAGGTATGGGATGTAGAACAGTCAGAGGGTGGACAGGTGAAGGGGGAGGAAATAAAATCTGGAGGGTAAAAAATAAATAAATAGAAAATAAGAGAGAAGTTACCTCGCACATGCCCACATGCACATGAATGGACGCATGCACAAGCATGTGCGCGCGCACACACACACACACACACACACTCAAACTCATGCTCCCCTTTCAGATTAAATGAGAACTTCAAGTTCTCCAGTATTCATAAAACTATGTATTTTATGCTTCCACTTCCCAGAAAGTTGAGTTCAGCTCAGTCTCCTACGATCTGCCCAGGCTGGTCACAACCTCCATTTGTTCTTCAGAGTGTAAGACTGCCAAGAAGATTGGCGAGGGGAGCCACCAACACAGACAGGGTTCTCCACTCTCTCCCATCTCCATTCCATGCTCTCTGAAGGCAAAGGTAGTGTTTTAACCCAGAGTTTTCCTTTCAAGGTTTGGTATGTGAGCCAGTAGCCACCAGAGAGCTGTGATGTTTGCCAGCACCATGCATAAAAATAAAACAAAACAAAAAACACTCAAGTGACCAGGTATGGTGGCACACACCTTTAGTCCCAGCACTCAGGAGGCAAAGGCAGGTGGATCTCCGACTTTGAGGCTGGCCTAGTCTACAGACTGAAATCCAGAACAGCCAGGACTAGATTGAGAGACCCTGCCTCAAAAACAACAACAATAACTACAATGCCATTGTATTTTTCTTAGTTAATGTCATTTTTTAAAAGCTTAAATAGACTCAAAATCTGCTCCACCACACAAAGCCATGGCCTGATTAAGGGGGGTTGGGACAGCGGTGGTCATAAAAGCAACATGAACTAGCTTCCATCTGATCTCTGCCCCCTGACCTCCCAAAGGTCATTAAAGGTGGAAAAGAGCGTCAAGCCTGCACTTAGCTGGCTCCTAACCCAGTGAGGGGCTGAGAAAGAATCCAAACTGCAGCTTAAGCCAACTGCAGCTGGTCAGTGTCTGCCTACCATGAACGTGTGGCTCACAGGCACCTGGTCAAGACATAAAGAAACCACAGCGGCATCTGGTTTTCTTAACATGCCATGCTATGCTAATTCCCCCGACAAGATGCTGGGAAGACTGGTAGGGACAGCCTGGGGCTTATTCTCTAGGGTAGAGAATATTCAACATCCCAAGACTTTATGTTGTACAGACAGATAAAATGTCTAACAATGGAAGCTATTCTCAAACTCCGTACCTACTCCTTTGTGGTGGTTTGAATAAAAATGGTCCCCACAGACTCAGAGAGTGGCATTATTGGAAGTGTGGCCTTGTTGAAGAAGTGTGTCACTAGGAGTGAGCTTTGAGGTTTTAGAAGCTCAAGCCAGGCCTAGTGGCTTACTCTCTCTTCCTGCTGCCTACCAATCTGAACGTAGACATCCCAGCTACCTTTCCAGTACCATGATCGCCTGCATGCCACTGTGTTTTCAACCAAAACGATAATGGACTAAACCTCTGAAACTGTATGTAAGCCAGCCCCAATTAAATGTCCTTTATAAGAATTGCCTTGGTCATGATGTCTGTTCACAGCGGTAAAACTCTAAGACATCTTTCATGTCTATCAAAGGAGCCCATCCTGTCCATCCATCTACCTCAGAGCATGCAGTCTTATCTTCAAACCCTCCTTCTCTGGCAACAAACCTTTACCCTTGAAGGGACTTTACCAAGTGTGATGGCTCCTGACTCAAGAAAGTCCTACTGGTGAGCCCTCCTCTCTCAAGCCTCCTCATACATACTACAGAAATTGCTGCTGCAGCAGCACGTAACTCCTCCAGGGAAATCTCTGGTCTTCGGTGTGGTTAGTGGTGAACCAATAAAGGTCCTTTAAAAACTTAATATCTGGGCCAGTGAGACTCAGATGGGTAACAATGCTTGCTACCAAGTCTTACAACCTGAATTTGACGCCCAGGACACACACAGTGGAAGGAGAGAAGCAACTCCTACAAGTTGTCCTCTGACCTCTCTGTGTATGTACCATGGCGCAAACAGAGAGAGACAGACAGAGAGACAGAGAAAAGCAGACACACAGACAGACCCACACAGAGAGAAAGAGACAAACACATGTGCAGAGACAGACAGACAAATAAAGAGACAGAGATAGACAGAACCATGTTACCCAAAAACTCTAAATATTCTCTTCATTGGTTTTTCACAGAATCAACTCTAAGGAATTCTGGGAATTTTAAGGAATTCTGACATATACAATCTTCAGATTCACAAGAAATAAAATCATGTAGAAGAAATTTCCTAGGGAAAAAAAGTCAGCATTCTTTTATCACATTAATGAAGACCTCTTTGAACAAGAAAAAAGGAAAATGCACACAGTAAAAGCCTAAGTAAAAATGGGCCTCAGAGACGGGGCCAGGAGTGAATAAAGCAGACTCTGTTTTTGTCTCTAACACTACTAGCTATGACCCCAGATAGACCTCACCTGCCTCTAAAATTAGGAAGCTAGACCACATAACCTCTCTAAGTGACCTTCCATCTACGAAAAGTAAGCTCCTATCTCCATACCACACATTTCTCTCAGCTCAGAGAATTCAAGGTACTTTCCGGACAATTCAAGCTCAGCACTGAAGAACTCTCACAGAATTCTGATCTACAATTGGTATCTTGGCCAGGCATAGTGGGCCATGTCTGTAGTTTCAGAACCCAGAAGCCTAAGGCAGGGGACTGCCTCCAAGTTGAGATTCATCTGAGCTATATAGTGAGTTCAAGGCCAGCTGAGCAACAGTGTTAAACCATCTCAAAAATAGAAAAAAAGAAAAAAGAAAAGAAAAAGAAAAAGAAAGAATACATATAAAAATATACAGATATAGACAGTCTAGCCATTCTTCTAGAAAGAAAATAAAACATAAATTTTAGCTGTGTTCCCCTGGTCTTCAATTTCCCCAATTAAAAAAAGAAACAAAATAAAAATAATTTCAAAAAACAGATAATTCAAACCATCCATATATTCCAGAGGCTCAGACAAGATGAGTTTTGGTTTTGATTTTTAGGGGATGAGTGGATGAGTGGGGTATAGATATTATAAAACTATCAAACACAAACCTTCATGATTCCACACAAGCCTCTTTTATAAGTAGTGAATGCTAGGTTCTTAGCTAGTTGTCAGGGTGTATGTGTGCATGTGCATGTGTGTGCATATGTGTGCACACATGTGCATGTGCTCTCAAGGTGTACATGTGCTTGTGGACTACAAAAGACAATCTCAATGTCATTCCTTAGGATCCATCCCCCTTCTATTCCGAGGAATGTCTCTCTGGGACCCGAAACTCACCAATTAGTATTCTGTCTGGCCAGTGAGCCACAGAGAGCCTGTCTCCACCTCCTCAGGGAGGGGACCGTAGGCAGACACCAATGCACACCACCACTCAGGGCCTCAAGTTTGCATGGCAAACCTTTACCAGCTCAGCAATTTCCCCAGGCAGGGCTGACAATATTTTGCTACCAAAATACACATGTGGCCTCACCTCAGGAACACACTACCATGCACATCTGTATAGGCACCAAAGATACACATCCCAGATGAATTATTAACTCATGAAAGCAGAACACCTGAGAATCTTCAAACACGCAAAGAACCACATCCCTGTGTTTTCCTGTGTTTCCCTTCTTGCAGCTGAACGTTCACACAGCCACGACTACGTGTCCTCCAGCTTCATCCTTACTCAGTATTGTCAATGTGCACCAGGGGTTACTCTCCACGAGCAGTGTGCACCAGGGGTTACTCTCCACGAGCAGTGTGCACCAGGGGTTACTCTCCATGAGCAGTGTGCACCAGGGGTTACTCTCCATGAGCAGTGTTATATGGTTTTCCTTTATCTTGCTCTCAGGACCAACAGCAGCAAGCATGGAGTGGGCACTTACGTGAGCCAAGCCCCACTTGAGTGCGAATATGCTAAGTGCTTAATATGCAGCTGCTTGACTCTTCACAAGAATCTCTTGGATAAGTGCTATGAGGGTGTCCATTTCTCTGGATGAAGAGACAAAAAGAGGGAATGGAGGAGGTGGTTGGAGCCCCCTGAGCCCAAGCCCGACCATCCAGCCACTGTCATCCAAGAACACTGCTCTAGAGACAGGAAACGGTGCTATACCATCTACACATTCGTGTTGTGGCGTGCAGAGAACACGCACCTGACCTTTAATCTAGTCCTGCAGCAAAGACAACTGCCATTGCATCTGTGAGCTCGTCAAGTGTTGTCACGGACAAGATGTTGCTATTATTTTTCCAAGTAAGTTGTTTTGGGCACAGACTGCCATAACCTGTTTTTAACACAGTAAACATCCTTCGTTAGAACGTCTCTAGATCCACATGACTGAACATGCACCCTCTGACGAGGCAGAATGTCTAGGGGCTGGCAAGATGGCTCAGTCACTAAGAGTGCTTACTTGCAGAGGCCACGTCCAGTTCCCAGCACAGACATAGTGGCTCAAAACTCGCTGTAACCCTCGTTCCAGAAGAGCTGACGCATTCTTCTGGCCTGTCAGGCATCAGGCACTCACATGGCACACTTATAAACATGTACACTTACATAGACTCAGACAAACACTCATACACACAAAATAAGACAAAACTTTGTCTTAATTTTTTAAAATACAGTATGCCAAACTAAGCACAGAGTTTTAGAATACGCCCCAAGGAAGTCAAATGAGACCCCAGGAAGCCCATGCCTTCACCCTGACCTTCACTCTTAGATCAGCAGTCAGGAAACTAGGAAGCAGTCTCAGCCCATATGATAGCTAGATTTTGCTTATCCCTGTCAACAAAAAAGGGAGGTCAGCCTGCACTGTGATGATACAAATCTGATCAGATCAGATAACCCTTAATGTGGGATGATTCAAGCTACGAATAGGGGCAAAAAACAAAAACAAAAACAAAAAACAGAAAAGATTAAAATAATAACAAATCAAAGCATAAAAGAGAAGCTGTTGCCATCCAGGTCTGTGAAAGTCACTGTTCAATGACAGAGCAGCATTGCTAATGGTCAAGCGGACCCTCGACTTTTGGCAATCCTCCTGCCTCTGAATCCTCACAGCTTGGATTACAGACATGTACCACCATGCCTGGCTGGTGATTTTAACTGGTGGTATTTGAGCTTTGTTCTGTTTTTAGAAAAAATGAGTTCCTAAACACCTAGTCGAACAGTCACATTTGGGTGCTCTTTGTATTCAAATGTATGGCTGCTTGAAAATCCTAGCAGGGAAGAGTTCAAATCCGACCTGCATTTCCTAAAGTAAAGCAGACACAGCGTCAATATTACAGTATGTATACATCAGGCACTGTGGCAACAAGAAACCAGCATGCTGGACAAGAACTGGAGACATAGGCCTGATACCAGGGTAAGGTACCATAAGGCCAACAGAAAGGGCACAAGGAAGGAAACACAGAGGACTCAGGGGCTGAGGGGGAAATGAGACCTGGCAGGTGTGTTCGTCTTCAGTGTTTCGTTAATTCACTGAGGAACATGGTAGCTCAGACCTATAATCCCAGCACTCAGGAGGCTGAGACAGGAGCATGGCCTTTGAGTTTGAGGCCAGCCTAGACTACAGTGAGAACCAGGCCAAGGCTGGGCTACAAAACAAGATCTTGTCTCAAACAAAAAACGTTTACACACGCACCGCACACACTATACACAAACACACACATACACACTCATATACACACTCATACACATACACAAACACACATACATACACACAGACACACACATACATATATACCCGCACACACTACACATACACACATACACATATAGACACATACAGAGACAGAGACACACAAACACACACATAGACACACACATACACATACTCATACATACACACACCACACACACACAACACACAATAATACACACACAGAGACACACACATACACACACACACATATATATATACACACAGAGATACAAACACGCATACATTCACACAAACACACACATACAGAGACACACAGACACATACATACACATACTCATACACACACATACCACACACACTACACACAAGCACAGACAGACACACAGACACATACACACTACCCACAAACATAGACAGACACACATACAAACACAGAGACACAGTTTGCTATGTGCGTATGTATGTACACAGGCACTAGGGAAACACAGTTAGCCAACTGTTGGTGGGACAAACAAATTGTATGTATTAAATTCATACACAAATAAGCATAAAGTCATGCTGATTAGCACAAAGGAAAAGGAGAAAACAGTCTGTCTTGGTGGATAGGAAGACTGAATACAGGTTCGAAGACAAAGGGGCATTCCTGGCAGTTGACAAGACCACCAAGAGCCCAGTCAGTGAATGGTGGGAGGAGTACCTCCTAAGGGGCACCATAGTTGCCAAGGGCCCTGGCAAGCACTGAGTATGTCTTCAGATGGAGCACCAAACACACAAGGATGAGGTAAGAGCTGCAGCACAGAGCCCAGAGAAGAGGGACCCTGGCCCCAGCTCTGCAGAGCAGGAGACAGAGAAAAGGAGATGCCGGATTGCAGCAGCCATTGGTAAGGCTCACCAAAGACTTGAGTTCTCCATTCCAGGCCTACAGAAAGGACTGGCTTTGTTGAGTGTAATGACACCTGCTTTAATCCTGATATTACGGAAGCAAAAGCAGAAGGGTCATGAGTTCAAGGCCATCACCCAGCACAGATGAAACTTGGGACCAGGCTGGACTTCTTTACAAGACTCTCTCAAAAACAGACACACAGAGGACTCAAGAACTGCCCTACATGCTCCTTGGAGTCAGGTGTGGCCACAGGACTCCCTGTAGCTAATGACAGATGAGCATGGTAAGCCCAAGTCATCACAATCCTTCTTTCTCTACAAAGACTCAAGATGGTGGCTGTTTCCATCAACCCAGGTCACAGGACAAGACAGACCTGGGCACCCAACCTATTCTCAACGCTGAGGTAGTGTGATCAGAAATACAGTGGCTTTGACAGCTGAGACCAGGACAGAACATGAACAGAGATTTAGTGTCAACAGTGATTAGACAAAGCTCCTCATTAGGAAAAATAAAAACGGCCGGTCATGGTAGCACACATCCCAGCACTCCAGAAAGCTGACCCAAATCTACCGTCACCCTCCATGCTGCCACGTAAAAATATTCTCAAGTGATTCTTCAAACACAAAGCTCTGGCAGTTTTACAAGTGGTCTTCATTTTATTGAGACCAGTGTATGAACTTTACCCAGCATACACATGGTCAGCATCTCACAGTTTCGGCCCTGGATGAGCAACACTGCCTCCAGTGCACATTTCAAGCCAGAAGTGTCTGTGAAATTTACATACTGGACACTGGGATAGGAGCATGCTAATGTTCTTGATTGATATATCAAGTGCAGAGAGGCTATGCCAACCTCTCTATGCAGAACTCATAGTCATGCTATGCAGTTCTCATAAATACCATGTGAGCAGGGATCTGAGGCTGTGCATTGCACTGCAAACCAAAGCGTTCTCTCGCTTCATCTCATGCTTGCAACTACGTCTTCCTTCCGTCTTAGCAAATTTATTAGGCAGAAATGGTATCTCATTCTGGTTAATGTTTTTTTTTTATTAACAAGAATAAATGTCTTGTTGTTTTGTTTTGCTATACATTGGCTAACTATAGTCTCTTCTTTGAGAAATTACCTATTAATTAATGACTATTAATTAATTAATGACTATTAATTAATGATTATTTCTATTGGAGAGTTTTTCTTTTAAAACCCTATTTAAGATTGATAAGATTTTTTTAATTAGAGTATAATTATATAATTTTCCCTCTTTCCTTTCCTCCCTCCAAAGTCTTCCATGATCACCCCTACTCCCTTCTCAAATTCAAGACTTCTTTGTATTATCATTACAGGCAAACAGACAGACAGACAGAAAAGACACACACAAACAGTTTCTTGTATGTATATAATTTCAGGTGTCCAACTGGACAATTGTCCAGCCAATCAGGGCCTCATCCCTGGGGAGGCCTCTCCCCCGGCCTTCATGGGGTTCTGTTCTGGTTTTAACTTGACACTACAGCAGAGATTGACCTACAGATAATGCTGGAGGACAGCACCATTGAGTTTACTGACTGCTAACTGCAGGCCCTTGTGATGCAGAACAGAGGTTTCACAATAAGATGGAGAAGCAGCAAGCAGAGTAGCTAAGAGCTAAAGGTAAAAAGTTTCAGGGTCTGGGTTCAAGACCCAGCCCTTCCATTTACTGGGATGACCCAAGAGGACTTGACCTTCCCACCAAGGAAGTTCTCACACTCGTCAGAGAACACCCTATGTGCTACATAAATGCTGTCTCCAGATCTACGTTCTCAAGTCCATTCTACACTAAGATAATAAGGGCCTGCATTTGTAAAGGACTCTGCATGCCTTGTTTGGGGAGCTTTTGGTTGTTTTTCATGGGTCTTACTACGTGGTCCAGGCTGCCTGGAACTTACATATCTGCCAGCCTCAGCGTCACCAGTGCCAGAATTAAAGGTGTGCACAACCATGCCCAGCCTGCATGCCTTTTCTTAAAATCTTTTGATGTGTGCTGTTTGCAACAGGCTCTCACTCTGTAGCCCAGGCTAGCCTCAAACTCTTGATACGTCTCCTGTCTCGGTGTTCCGAGTGCGGGGGTGACAGGTGTGGACTGGCATGGCAGCCTCTGACTCTTTAGTAGTGTTCCTCTGTACCGTCATCCAGTTTACCGTAGGTAACTGCAGAGTCTGTCTCTGGAGAATGTATACCCTAACATGACAAAGAACCGCTTTTCTCCTGTGTGTTTTCTTTAATCTCTGTCAAATTTCAGGTACTATAGGAATAGGGACCTCACCGAGGGTCCGTCACTCTATTCCACGGATAAATGGAGTGCACACCTGTTTTTATTCTACTAACATGCTGGGTTTTCCTTCTTACAGCTATGTCTAGCTTGAAAACAAACATTTTGTGTTTACTAGTACATATATTAGCATTTCTTTACTGATTTTCCTGTTTGTCTTAGTCGTTGTTCTGTATGTGAAGAGACACCATAACCAAGACAACTCTTATGAAGCAAAGCATTTAATTGGGGCTTGCTTATCGCTTCAGAGGTCCAGTATCATTGTGGGGGGTGTGGTAGCAAAGTAGCTGAGAGCTACATCCCGGCCCATAGGCCTAGAGAGTGCCTTTAGCCTGGGCTTGTGAAACCTCAGAGGGCACCCCCCAGTGACATACTTCCTCCAACAAGGCCACGCCTCCTTTTTGCTTGTGTTTGTTTGCTTGTTTGTTTGTTTTTGGTTTTCCAGACAGGGTTTCCCTGTCCTAGAACTCACTCTGTAGACCAGGCTGGCCTCACAGAGGCCACCGCCAAAGAACTGCCGCAGCAGCATCTTCCAGCAGTCAGCAGTCCCCAAACTCAGAGAACACATCTAGGATGTGGGTAACAGTTCCACAAAGTCTCTCCTTCCCATTCAACCAGATTTGGGATATTACTCATGCCCACACTGCCCCTAAAAGTTCTAGTGCGCTAGGAACTAAAGAACTGGAACCTGCTGTTGATTATCTAGCTGGAGATGGGCCTCCACCCTGCTTCCTGTACTTTGGGACATTTCTGTTTGTTAGGACTCCACTAGAGGGAGGAGAGAGACAGCAAGGGGGAGCTCGGGCTGGTTTAGTTGTCAGTGCACTAACATATCTGATTTAAAGTTATAGCCAAAAGGAGGTTTACCTTATCTGAGGATTTCAAAGAACACCCCTAACTCGGGTCTCAGGTTACCTCAGATAACACTGGAAGGGTGAGGGAAGCCTCCTCCACAGAGCGCAGGATATTATCTCCCCACGCCTTTGGCCTGCCTTCCTTCTCTAATAACACAAAGGAAAAGCCAGGGACGGACTGACCTGGTCACTTCACTTCTCATTGCAGTATCTCAAAGGGGTGTGGAAGGGCATCCTTGGCAAGGGCTTGACATCCAAGGAGGATTTGAAGCAGAACATATGGAGATAAGATCAGTAAGGACACAGGGACAGGCTTACATGATGACATGTATGCCAATACCCAAGTGTAGGACCAACCATCTGCAAACCCAGCCAAGGCACCATGACACACAAATCTTGTAAAGAAAGGCGTGGTATATTTTCTTAGATCTGGGCCATTAAGACACTGTCTTTTACACAGCAGACAGGCCTGGGTTAAAATTTCTTCAGGAAATCCAAAGGCAATCACAATCCCTGAGCAGGGGCTTGGTTCTAGGATTCCTGTCTGGCTTTTTGTTTGTTTGTTTGTTTTTGTTTTTGTTTTTTTGAGACAGAGTTTCTCTGTACAGCTCTGGCTGTCCTGGAACTCACTCTGTAGACCAGGATGTCCTTGAACTCAGAAATCTGCCTGCCTCTGCCTCCCAAGTGCTGGGATTAAAGGCGTGTGCCACCACTGTCCAGAGGATTCCTGCCTGGCAAATGTACATTTTAAAATCTGTGGCCCGAGGCCCTCTAGACTATTCTTTTTTTTTTTTTTAAGACTTATTTATCTATTATATGTAAGAACACTGTAGCTATCTTCAGACACCCCAGAAGAGGCCATCAGATCCCATTACAGATAGTTGGTGAGCCACATGTGGTTGATGGGACTTCAACTCAGGACCTTCGAAAGAGCAGGCAGTGCTCTTATCTGCTGAGGCATCTCTCCAGCCCCTCTTGACTACTCTAAATCACGGAAAGCAAATTCTGCATTTGTAAAGATTCTCGGTCATTTTTCCTCCAGCTAGGAACACTATTTCTACTGCTCATAAAGTAGCTCAGGATCAAAGCCTGTTGAGCTCGGGTAAAGGTCTCTAAAAACAATCTAGGCCAACCCCTTACCTACAGAGCCAGAACCCCAAGGTCCAGAGAAATAAACAACAAGCTAACAGAGTGCAAGGAGCTGCCTGAATACATGCTTACACAAAGAGCTTTAACTGTACTATTCGTTTCATCTTCCCTGCAACTCTAAATATTATGCCCACTCTGCAGATGAGGAAACTGAGGACTATGAAAGTTAAATTACACACTAAGGCTGCACAGTTGGTAAGGGACAGTGCCAGAACTACAATTCATGCTCAGAACTGCTAGAGTTCAAGACCAGAACCCTCATGAAGTCTTTCTCCAATAAAAATAATTCTAAAGCTCACTAATAAGTGAAACATGTATTCTAAAGGCCTGCCACCAAACTTGTGTGAATCTTTATAAAAAGCAAACAACCAAATGGGTTTTTTTAATCAAAGAAATTTGAATAACATATTATATTACTAGGGTCATAGAAAACATTACAGTCATGTAAGAAACTATTCCTAGTTTCTAAAAACAAACACTGGGTATATAGCAGTGAAATGTGTTAAAAGGCCTGAGACTCACAACACCAGTAAGTAAGGGAGAAAGAGAGAAAGGAAGAGAGAGGGGGAGGAAGAGAGGAAGCAAGAGAAGGAAGAGAGGCAGGAAAAGAGAGGGGGAGAGAGGGAAAGAAGGGAAGAAGGAAAAGGAGAGATGCACATAAAGCAAGTTTGGCAAAATCTCGGTAATTATTTAGTTAATATGATGAAACAAAGGTCTGCCACAACAGAATCAGTTTTGTACACTTATCCTTACATTCCTCAAATTAATAAAAAAAAAAATGATTTAAAAGGGGCCCACAAAGACAGAGGGGGGAATCTATTCAACAATGAAATCTGTATAAGCACATGTTCAACCCTGACACCACACACCGTCTTGGGCCGTCTTCCGAGCTGCTTTGAGTCATCTGGTGAAAACTGAGCATTTAGGGTGCTGAGGACATCAGGCTAGCACTAGGCCAGGTGATCAACACTCTCATCAAAGCATGTGCGGATGGACCAACGCATGGCTGCCTCCCAAGAGAACCTGGATTACCTTCTCAGATGCTCACAGGACAGAGATGGGCCAGAATTTATGTGACAGGTGCACCTGCTGTGACTTCCTGGCAGACACAGGAGCGGCAAGAGGAAGAGGGTGGAAGGTGAGACTCATGGGTAATTTTTAGCGTCCTGAAACCTCTCCCGGACTCCTCCCCTATACTGAATTCCCCCATCCAGGCCAGGAGCCTTCTCCTGCACCTACACTGTCATCAGCTTCCTCGAATTTTGTAATAATTTCATCACAGGTTATATCAGACAAATGACCACAGACAGACAGACAGAAGACAGATAGACAAAATTAAGAGTTGAGATACCAGCAAGGTGTCTGGCTATATTTAAGAGTGTCCAAGGAAAGCGCATACTACTAAAAGTGTCATTAGACCAAAACAGCAGAAGCATGTCACACGTGGGAATACTGACTGTCAACGGGCCACCCTCAAACAGGAATCAGATGTTCAAGGCCTGCAGCACATTGATTAGTGGGGCACT
The DNA here is from genome assembly GCF_008632895.1 of Mastomys coucha. NCBI lineage: Eukaryota > Metazoa > Chordata > Mammalia > Rodentia > Muridae > Mastomys > Mastomys coucha. The sequence continues at coordinate 106,718,598 of NW_022196915.1, forward strand.
GTGGAAATCACAGCACAATAAAGTGTTTCATTAATTCTATTAATTTTTCCTAACATCCCTGATGATCCCAGCACCCCAATTAAGAAGGAGGTCCAGCTGAGAGGAGAGAGGGGGCCACAGAGGTTGAGACGACTCTCTCCTGCAGCTTCAGAAAGCAGTGATGCTTAGTTATCAAAGACACGGTCAGCCAGGTTCTGGTCCGTTCTTCAACTGACCGAGTTCTGTAAAACTGAAAAATAAAATCCCCGCTTACCAAAGATCAAACTCAAGTTTGAGAGATGTAGGGTGAGTTGGCAGGACTGGCAAATGACAGAAAACTCAAACTGAGCAGACTGGATACGGAAATCAACACAAATCCCCACCAGCATCGTTCATGCAATCCTGCCTGCCCAGGAAGAGCATCGATCTGCCACTAAAGCGTAGCGGCTGCCCTGTGTTCATAAAGGCGCTCCTTGGCAATCCCACACACACAGCACCACAAAGGCCACAGACATTACTTTCGAGGCTCGTCTCCTCACATGTTCCAATGAACACACCCACAAACTAGTCCCCTTCGAGAAAACAAATGCAAAGAGCTGCTAAAAGTTTCCAGCTGCCCTGAGGAGCTCCCTCCAGCACAGACTGCTCCTCTCCCGGCACCAGCCCAGCATCTGAGCGTGCCCTCTTTTCCAAATACAGCAGGGCCGTCCCTGGCTGTGGAAAAGTTGATTTTTAAAACTTCACCTTCCTCACACCCAGAGGCCTGTTCCCAGGAGTCACTGACAGGACTGGGTTCATCTTGGTTTGCCTGGCTCTGCTTGCCTCAAGTCCCCAGAGTTCAAAGTAATTTGTACCAAGGATGAAACGAGCAAGTTCACCCTTTGCCACTCATAAGCAGCCTCGGGACACCAGCTCAACACGCTGAGCAGCGATCTGCCCACCCAAAACATCCGCGGGGAAATCTCCACTCTGGACCGCCAGCTGGGTGGTAAAGACCCCACCTCCTCTACACGCTCTGGCTTCCCGGGCACCTGCGGAGCCCCCGGAAAACCGAGGATGCGGTGAGAACAGAGAAACTTCCCAGTTGGCAGAGGACAGGTAACGTGGGGGCAGGGAAGTGGAACAGAGGGCGGAAATTTCCCAGGAGGAGAGGAACAGCCCTAGGAAGGCAAGCTCTGGACTCTGGAAGTTGCGGCCCCCCGAAGAGCTCTCTCCCCGCTGCCTTTCCCTGACTGCTCCGGATTTACCCGAGCGCTGGCCAGGCCCGCCCGCCACCTGCGCGCCTCGCTCACCAGGAGCACAGAGCCGCGCACCACCTCCGACACGCTCTGCCGCAGCTCCGCCGCCGTGCCCGGCTTGCTCAAAGCCCGGGTGAACTTCCGAGTCTCCGTCGACCCAGGGAGCTGCTGCTGCTGCTGCGCCATCCTCCGGCCGCCTCTGCGGGCTCCGGAGCGCGCGGTCCGGCCCGGTCGCGCTGCCGCCAGGTGCGCCCGGGGCACGGGAACCCGCGGTCCCTGCCGGGTCCTCAGGCGCTGCAGCCCGGGCCACGCCCTCTGTGCCGCGTCACGCCCCGAGGTGTCCTCCCCGGGCCCGTGAGCCTGCTGCGGCGCCTGGGCTCGCTCAGGATGATCCTGCGCGCAGCGCCCGCCGCCGCCGCTCCCCCATGCCCCCGACCTCCCTGAGCGGCCGCCTCCTAGGGGCGGGGCGTCCGGCGGGTGGGGCGGGGCCGGTGGGCGGGGCGCGCTGTGGGGCGGGGCCTGTGGTGGGGGCGGAGCCGGCGGGCGGGACCGGACTCCGGAATCTGGTGATGCCTCCGCCCCAGAGGGCACAAACCCTACATCCCGAGACTCTTCCTGCGGGTCCCCGAAGAGACTGTCTAGGCCCCGCAGAGCCGTGCGGGTGCGGGCTGGCTGGCACCATCATGCCCTGGACGGGGCACCGGCAAAGTAGTCTTTATTCATGTGACAACTGAGAAGGCACAAGTCCTCGCCCTCGAGACTGGCCGGCGGATCTGAGTCCACCTTACTGTCCCCAGACGTGTGGCTCGCGTTGGAGCTGGACAGCGTCGATCGGATGGGCGTAGGACCCAACACAGACCTCGGGCCGCGTGCTGCGTCACCTAAGACGCCAGCGGGACTCCTGGACCTCGATTATCTCGCCTATAGCCTAAGGACAGCGCACTGATGTGACTCAGCGGCACTGCCAGCCGTCTACACCGTGGAAACCGAACCCGGGACTTCCGGAGTCGCCACTGCAGACGGCGACCTCCGAGAGGAACGTCTCCTGAAGCCTCTTCTGCCTTCCCCCAAATCTCCCTCCTCTCTCGTAAAGCACAAGGGCACAGCGCTAGCTCCGCGTAGCGCGGAAAGCGCGTTAGCAGGCAAGCTTTGCTCTCCGCCTACGCGCATGCTCTGTGGTTTCCATCGGGGCGGGCTCTGCGGCCTAGAGTCAGCCTTCAGGGGGGGCTGCAGTGATTGGTCCGGCTACTCAAGCCACACCCACTACCCCCTGATGGACAGCTTCTTACCTGCCTTGTCAGCTTCCGAGGCTTGGCCTTGATAACCAGAGGCGTGGCCGGGGGTATTTCTCAGGACGCCTCCTGATCAAGTATCTGAAGACTTTTGGTAAAAAAATTGGAATGGTGTCCCACCTCTTCAAAAACCCAAATACCTGGCCTAAAGCTAGTCTTAGAGCTGAAGGGAGAAAATACCTAGTTTAGAGAGCAAAACCACCATTCTGGGTTTAATGAGCAGGCCTGGCACGTTAAGATTTAGAGCTCGGATATGCAGCTGATACTCAATAAATGCTTGCTGAACTAGATTTTTTTTTGCACCCTACTGAGTTGAGTCCACAAGGAGTAACACTGAACCGCATGACAGGTTGAAAGATTTTTTTTTTTTAATTCTTTGTTTAGTTTTAGTTTTAAGTTTTAGTTTTAGTTTCGTCATGGGTCTGTGTACCTGCGTGCAGTGTCCATGGAGACTAGAGGCTTTTTTTGTAATTACACACCAGATTTTTTTCTCCTCTGTGTAAACCTGGAACGTCCTAGACTTTTCTCAGAGTACATCTGTGATAATAAAACGCAGGCAGACCGAACACACCCTGCTTTTTCTGGAAAAACTAACACAGTTTTATCTAACTGTCCAGGACTTGTGCTTATGCCTCTGAGCTACACTGGGGATGACTACCCTGTTAAATGAACTGAGACACAAGTCTGAATCATAGAGCTCTCTGAACTCAATCTCTTAAAATCCTACATATATTGAGGGAGAAGCCTGATCTTTTCCAAAACCAAAAGAAATTTTCCTTTGTGTCGGCGATGACTCTAGCAAGTACTGAAGAGATAATCAGGTTTGAGATTTTGCATACAAATGACTACTGCAGACCAATATTTACAATTCAAGCGTTTGCCATCTTTTAAGGACCTTACTGCAGGATGTCTTATTCTCTTGAAGATATGCACATGTTCTAATGACGTATTAGTTTTGTTTTTCAAAGTGTCTCCTCTAGTTAAGGATGGTCTCTTGATTCACGATGTACCTGCCTCTGGCTCCCAGGGCTAGGATTACAAGCAAGCATTCACCGCACACCTGAAAATATAACTCTCTTTAGATATCAGATATATCTTGAAAGAGAATTTCTGTTTTCAGAAGGAAAAGGTAAGTAACCTGTTCAGAGCAGGTACTACTGGGACCCACAGACGTGGCTCAGAGTTAAGAGGACTGGCTGCTCTTGCAGAGGACTGGGGCTTTCATATCCAGCACCCACGTGGAGTAGCTGCCGTAACTCCATCAAATGCCGCGACAGTCACAACTGCCTGTAACTGCAGCTGCAGTGGGATCCAACAACCTCCTTAGCCTCCAAGGACACCCACTCATGCATGCATGCACATTCATACTGGCAAACACATATACATAAATAAAATTGAAAGTTAAATCTTGAAAAAAAAACCCTACTATTAAAGAAAAGGGACAAATTATAAACAGCCAAAATGAAATCCAGAATTGTAAAAAAATCAGATACATGACAAAAAACCCTCACAAAGGCAATCTAAACCATCAAAACACTATCTAAAACACCCTAGGGAAGGTACACACACATACAAAAACCTACTAAAAGTAATAAACCAGGCTTGCAGTGTTGAGATTTATAGTCAAAGGGCATTTTATTTTATCTGCTAGCAATTGAGCAATCCAAAAAGAATTAGGGAAACAATTCAACTTACAGTACCATTAAAAAGAATAAAAGGTTTATACCTAAAGCAAACACAAGACTTGCACATTAAAAACTAGAAAATGGCTGGGCAGTGGTGGCACACGCCTTTAATCCCAGCACTTGGGAGGCAGAGGCAGGTGGATTTCTGAGTTTGAGGCCAGCCTAGCCTACAGAGTAAGTTCCAGGGCAGCCAGGGGTACACAGAGAAACCCTGTCTCAAAAAAAAAAAAGAGAGCACTGAATGCTCTTCTAAAGGTCCTGAGTTCAAATCCCAGCAACTACATGGTGGCTCACAACCATCCGTAATGAGATCTGATGCCCTCTTCTGGGGTATCTGAAGACAGCTACAGTGTACTTACATATAATAAATAAATAAATCTTAAAAAAAAAAACTAGAAAATGTAATTGAAAGACAGTATAGAGGAATTTGCCATGACACTGGATTACAAGACATAATCTTATTAGAAGGGAAGCAGAGTGCAGAAGGATGTGCCTATAATCTAGCAAACAGGAGGCTGAGGCAGAAGGATTACACATTTAAGACCAGCCTGCATGACATGGTATATTCTAGGCCAGTCTAAGTCAACAGGGAGACTTTGTTTCAAACAATACAATGTTAAAATGAAAATAGTCCCCAAGTTAAGGTACACACAATCCCTATCAAAATTCCAGTTGGATGTTTACAGCTGTGAAGCTGGTCATAAAAGTCACATGGAAATGCAAAGAGCTTAGAATATTCAACACAGCCATAAGAAGAAAAACTGACCAACATAATATTGGCATAAGGACGGAAATCCAGAACAGTGACATACAATTAATGACTCCAAAATAAACTAATCCACTATGAGGTAGAAGCAACATGACCATTGGATGAGCAAAGGATGTTCTTTTTAACAATTGCTGCTGACACAACTTAATATGTAGAAGAGTAAATTCATACTTGTGTGCCGAATAATAACTAATAATGTTTTATAGTATAACACACCAAAGATGTGAAATGAGCAAAAACTATTAACACTTAGAATGGAGGCTTACGGTTTTATGTACTTGAATAACACAGTAGCTTCAAGCAGAAAAAAAGCCAAAAATAAATAGAGATTCCTCTAAATAGAAAACATGCTTCAAAGAACAGGTTATGCAGGACTAGCCTCCAAACCAGACTGCTGCCATCTTCAGGAGTTTGGGTGTACCTGCTCACCAAAGATCAAACTTGCTGACTGCGAAGGCTCCTCTCTCTAGGAAGGAGGGGGTGCAGGCGAATCAAGGGACCTGCAGCTGAGTATCCAGCTGCTCCTTCCAACCAGATGTATGTAATTCTGCCCTAATTGTTCATGGTCTCAGGGGTCTTCTAGGAAGGGCTAAAGGATAGGGAGAGGCCTCCATCTACACAGCTGTAAGAAAGTTATCATCCATGCAAGATGCTGACCTTCAGTGTGGCTGCTTTGAAATCATCTGCACACCTGTTGAGGGACTCCCACCCACTGCTCTGCAAGTAAACCTTATAAGCGCACTGTTTCCTTAGTGAACTTGGTCACTGGGACTAGCGGAGGAGGAGGTGGGACAGCTAGCTACCCAAGGGAAAGAACTGGAGCACAGGGACACTATTAAGAAAGTGAAAAGGAGCCGGGTGGTGGTGGCGCACACCTTTAATCCCAGCACTTGGGAGGCAGAGGCAGCCTGATTTCAGAGTTTCAGGCCAGCCTGGTCTACAGAGTGAGTTCCAGGACAGCCAAGGCTACACAGAGAAACCCTGT
>NW_022196915.1:106724627-106732675 GCF_008632895.1 Mastomys coucha
GGGGGGGGGGGGAAAGAAAGTGAAGGGAGAATAAATATTTGTAAATCACATACAATGAACTGGTCTCCCAACTTTGTAGAGAATGTATAACTCCCTGATATAAGGAAATTTAACCTTAAAAACAGACACAATGACACAACTGTCTATTTTATATATTCTTCCAGGTATACAAATGTCTCAGAGCTCTTGAAAAGACACCCCAAAACACTAGTCATTTGTAAAATGCAATAAAAAAACACAATAAGAAACCCTTTTTTTTAAATTGATATTTTCTTTATTTACATTTCAAATGTTATCCCCTTTCCTGGTTCCCCCCTCCCAGAAACCCCCTATCCCATTCCTCTTCCCTGCTTCTATGAGGGTGTTCCTCCACCCACTCCCACCTCCTCACCCTCCATTCCCCTACACTGAAGCATCTATCAAGCCTTCATAGGACCAAGGACCTCTCCTCCCATTGATGCCTGACAAGGCCATCCTCTGCTACATATGCAGCTGGAGCCTTCTTTGGTGGCTTAGCCCTTGGGAGCTCTGGGGGGTCTGGTTGGTTGATATTGTTGTTCTTCCTATGGGGTTTCAAGCCCCTTCAGTTCCTTCGGTCCTTTCTCTAACTCCTTCATTGAGGACCTTGTGCTCAGTCCAATGGATGGCTGTGAGCCTCCACTTCTGTATTAGATGGACACTGTCAGAGCCTCTCAGGAGACAGCTAAATCAGGCTCCTGTCAGCCAGCACTTGCTAGCATACACAATAGTGTCTAGTGGCTGTAAGTGAAAAAGAAAGCCTGCAGATGAGGTGTAGAGAAATTGGAATCTTTATAGATGTGAAATAAAATGGCTGTTTGGAAAACAGTTTGGGGATTCTTCAAATTTTTAAACATGCAATTAACACATGGCTAAACAATTCTACACCCTAAGCAGACACACAGGAGAACTGAAGATAAATGCCACACACAAAATAATGCTCCGAATGTTTATAGAGGCAGCATTGTTCGTTCTAACTAAAAACTAGCTAGAATCAACCCAAATTCCATCATTAATGAATTGATGAGCAAAGTGTGGTGTATCCAAACAAGGGAATACTATTCAACCCTAAATAAGAACATATGCTGCTTCGTATTATAATGTATATGAGCTTTAAAAACATAATGTTGAATATAAACAGACACAAAGCCACTTCACATGTGATTTTACATATACAAAATTGTCGATGCAAAACACCACAGCTCTCAGCTCTCACCTTTTTTTTTTTTTTTTTTTTTTTTTTCCTTGGTTTTTTGAGACAGGGTTTCTCTGTATAGCCCTGGCTGTCCTGGAACTCACTCTGTAGACCAGGCTGGCCTCGAACTCAGAAATCCGCCTGCCTCTGCCTCCCAAGTGCTGGGATTAAAGGCGTGCGCCACCACCGCCCGGCTACAGCTCTCACCTTAAAGAGAATAAAAGATAGTTTATCCTAGGGCCAAATTTGGGTGAACGTGGCCTCAAATTTAGTTTACCCCAAATTCCATGTTCCAACCCTGAAGCAGACTCATGCAGTTGTACCACTTTACAGAAAGTCATAAATCAAGGCAATTTTAAAATACATTGGTGGTGTCTTTGCTGTGGATGTGGTGGGGCCTGGAAGAGCGGAGTGTATAAGTGAGGGGACTATAAAGTCTCATGTAATAGTCAGCTTTATTCAGGGCATTAGACAATTTATACTTTGAGAGTTAAGACGGGTCACCTGAGTGAAGTGTCCAACCACAAGGACAAGCTGCACATGGCAAAACCATGTTTTTCCATACAGGCATTTAAATGACTAACAATAGCCAGTTATAAACAACCTGAAGCGAATTCACTCCCACTTGCTACACCTGGGAGGAGCACAGAAACACGTTTTGAGAATGATTCTGTGTTTTGAAAAATCTGATGTCTCATGACTATGGTCTTGTTTTCTCAGAGTTTTTTCACAAACAGTCAGAATTCCCCTCACACTACGCCGTTCTTGGACTGTGTTCTGAGAGGTGGGCCCATTGAAGAGGTGGTCATAGCAAGATGGGAGACATTTTCCCTATAGGCCTCTGATGACATCTTTAGCTTTGAGGTTGGTAGAAGCTAGTGAGCTGCTAAGTTAATAGGTTCTGAAAGGTTTTTATCTATTAGTCACAGGATGCTAGTTCTGACACAGAGGTGGGTTAAAGCTAGCTGAGATATGGTAATTAGCTCTGAACCTGCAATATGCCCACCTCTCTGTATGACTGCAGTTCTAACTGTCAGTCTTTGCAGACACAGCCTTTTCCCCGGGAATTCTCATTCACAAAATGTCCAGAATCAGAATAAGCAAATCCATAGAGGCAGAAACTTAATTTGTGGTTTCCAGAGGCTGAGGAGAGACTAATGCAGAAAGCCTGCTAATGAGCATATAGTGTCTTCTTAGGGAAAGGCGAATGGCCTGGAACTACATATGCCTTGAGCCATAAGACACAGACTGGAAACATCTTAGAGGGCGCTGTGGTGACTCTGCCCCCGCCCGACTTGGTGTAAGTTGGGAACCCTCTGTTGGGTTTTGAGCCTAGGAAGTAAGTCAGAAGATCCTTGTTTATTTTCCTGGATGAACAGACAGAAGACTACATTTTATAACCTCCCTCATGGTGGGCTAGATTGTGTAGCAAGATCTAGTTAACAGATGTAGTTGAGGTGTTATGTGAAATTTTTATGCCTGGCCATAAAGCTCCCTGCCCGGTCCTCCAAACTTGCTCTTCCCTTTGCCACAGTAACCAAGGGAACCAGATGTGAAGGTGGCTGGACCTCTGAATCATCCTGTACAGAAGAGTGACCGCTTCCTAATAAGTGGGGTCCGTATTGGACTAGTATGGTCAAAAATGGAACTTTGTGTCCAGCCACAGGTTAGGTGGGGGTGGTTACAGCTGTGCTTAGAATCGGCTGAGGCAGGGAAGAATAGGCTGCATTCCAGAAAATCAGGCCGGAGATACCAGTCGGAAATAAATGGGGACTACTTCTGTTTTATTAGTTGATCTGTAAAAATTACCACACTTCTGCAAATCTGCTCAGAGATAAGTGTGGGAGACAGACATACAATCTGACCCCATAGGATGGGGTGGAAGATGGAGCAGAGGAGCAATGACTGACTTTACAGAGATGAGCCGCGAGTGGCCAGCTACACCGAGAGGACGGGCCTTTCACAGAACACAGCCCTGTAACCAGTATCCAGAAAAGTGCAGCACAGAGGACCTGGGGTGAAACAGGTTTACATGATGACATACAGAAAACACCATCAGAGCCGGGCATGGTGGTACATGCCCTTAATCCCAGCACCGGGGAGGCAGAGGCAGGAGGATCTCTGTGAGTTCAAGGCTAGCCTGGTTTACAAAGCAAGTCCTAGAACAGCTAGGGCTACACAGAGAAGACAAACAAAACTCTATCAGCCTTCCAACAGCATATTATCAAAAGTTATTAGCCTCTGGGGTTGGGGAGACAGATCTGAAGTTAAGAGTGCTTACTGCTCTTGCAAAGGACTGGAGGTGGGCTCCCAACACCCACGTGGTAGCTCATAACCATCTGTGATTCCAGCACAAGGGGCTCTAAAGCCCTCTTGTGGCCCTAACAGGCACTGCACATGTATGACGCACATATACATACATGCAGGCAAAACACTCATGCACATAAAATAAAAATAAGTAAGTAAGCCAACTGGAGAGACGACCCAGAGTCAAGAGGACTGACTGTTCTTACTGAAGACCCGAGGTTGGTCCCCAACACCTACATGGTGGCTTACAACCACTTGTAGTTCCATGGCACCTCTTTTGACCATGTGTACACACAATGTACACATACATACATTCACGCAGATAAAATACTTATCCACATAAATAAACCGTTAAAGCACTTTTCTCATTGTTTAAGAAATTTTTACTAAAACAAGAATTTTATAATCCAAATTACATTCCCTTGCTCGGTTAATAGCCCTGTTACTTAAAATAAAATTAGAGTCCTGAGCCATTCCACAGTAAAGAATTACAAAATTAAAGAAGTGCTTTACACAGGGAAACAGAGTTGCTGCAGCATTTTCTCTGTCCAATTACATTAGGGCAGTGACAGGCCTGTGATTGGACAGGAATAGAGAGGTGGAGCTAGAGTTGGAGGAGGAGAAAGGTCAGGAGCAGGAGGAGAAGGATCTTCACCATGGAGTCAGAGAATGATGAGGAATCAGACCCCGCGTGGTTATACAACCAAGCAAAGGTTTTTACAAAACAGATTAATTGGGTTAGAATAATGTCTTTATTATTTGGTTTTGAAATTATTGTATTGACATCTTGTAAATTGCGATCTTATTATTTTATAAACCTAATTGGATATTAAAAATAAAAATAAAAAAATAAAGAAGTGCTTTAAATTGTTATATTTTGCTTTTAAAAAAGTCTTAGGGTCTATAAAACACTAATTTTTTTAATATTTTACTGTGTTTTTGTATTTTTGTTGTTTTAAATCAAGTAATCTATGGCTAGCATTTTTAAAACGACTTTTAATAAAGAAACCTTTAAACAAAGAGAGATGTTTTCAGGGCTACTTTCAACAAACAGAGAAAAGGAAACATCAGTGTATCTGTCCTACAATATGTGATCAAAATTATCAGCTGTTAGATATTTGTGGAGGGCTTCCAGGGAGTGTTGGCAAAGCTCAGAGCACATCCAGACTCCTCCGGCATGACTAAGGAGGTAGCTTCACCACGGCTTCTTTGTTGCCCTTTGCATATGATTTTGCTCTTCTCCCCAATAGGTAATATTGGTCTGTTTTTAAAGATTTATTTATTATTTTATGTATATGAGTACACTGTAGCTGTCTTCAGACACACCAGAAGAGGGCATCAGATCTCATTATAGATGGTTGTAAGCCACTATGTAGTTTCTGGGAATTGAACTCAGGACCTATGGAAGAGCAGGCAGTGCTGTTAACTGCTGAGCCATCTCCCCAGCCCTGGTCTTGTTTTTAAACCATGTTCATATTACATATAGATTGGGCAACACCAAGCATCAGATTTTACTTGCTGAGTTCATTTCTTGACCTGTGCACATCACCCAGAACATCATCAATATGCTTTATAACAGTGTGCACTGCAAAGCCAGAGCTGACCTGTCGGCGTGACATGTGGGTTAGTGAAGGGTGAATAACATTGCCTTTAAAGCCATTAAATGCCAACAAGCTGTTGGCATCACTGCTACACTCTATTTGACTACCTAAGGGTCATGCGTAAAGAGTGAATATATAGTCATCCTAATGATGACTATAACATGCTGCTGTGTAAGTCATGAGGATGCTTACCTCATTAAATAAATTCCCACATTGTTCTTGTAAGTGTGCTAAAGTTTGTGAAAGTGTACAAACAGCACAAAGCAAGATATATTCCTAATTCAGTATTTCTTAGATAAGCTAAAAAGGGATTTGGATGATGTATTTGGGTTTGCCTAAGAAACAAAAATGTTACCAGGGCATGGTGGCACACACTGTTTAAACCACTACTGGGTAGGCAGAGTCAGGCAGATCTCTGTTAAGTTCAAGGCCAGACAGGTCTACAACAGGAGTTTCAGGATAGTCAGAGTTACATAAAGAGACTCTATCTCAAAACAACACAACAAAACCTAAAACAGAAACACACACACACATACACATGTTAATATAATGATGTACTGTAAATGAAAAATTATAAAATAAATATAATAGATATAATAAAAATTATTTTAGTTTTGTGACACATAAGATTGTATACGCCAGAATGGCCATGAACTCAGTAGGAAGCCGAGGATGGTCTTGAACTCATGACCCTTTACCTCCACTTCCCAAGTGCTGGGGTTATAGGTGTGTATTGGGCCAAGATAGGGAATTATCATATGGGACAAATAGTGGAATTGGCCCCATGTGTAGAGACTGAAGTTCTAGAATCTGCCAGCTACAGGCTTGGAGACCTACAAAGCTGATGGTGCCATTCTAGAACCCAAAGCCCAAGAGCAGGGGTACATGTTCCAAGATGAGGTGTGGGAGTCAGTCACTGAGGCCAGAAGACAAATGTCCCTGCCTGAGCAGAGAGAAAGTCTCCCCCTTCCTCAGCCTCTTATATCTAGCCACAGCCAAGACACAATGGGTGACCTACTCTTGGGAAGGCCAACTGCTTTTATTCAGTCAGCTCCTCACACCCAAACTTCTTCCAAATACACTTTCACAGATTTGCCTAAAATAATGTTTGACCAGTTATCACGGCATCATATGGCCCAGTCAAGTTGGTATATAACATTATCCATAGGGGTGTCAGAGGAAGCTGCTGGGACTCAGATGGGGCACAAATAGCTGAGGTGCATATATTACATACCAAAGTGAACCTGGCTTCCAGGTTCTGCCAGCATCCTTTGGTCCCTACCTGCTATAGGACATGGTTGGCATATCCTGCCCTCTGCCCTGAGCTTTCCAGTCTTTCATACTGTGTGCATGCCTGTGTGTGTGCTCTCTCTTTCTCTTCTCCACCCCCTGTTTCTCTCCCTCCATGTGTGTGCGCTCTCTCTTTCTCTTCTCCACCCCCCTGTTTCTCTCCTTCCATGGCAACTTCCCTAGCCTTATTCCTTAGTACCAGTGAACCCATTAGAGAGTGGCTTCTCAGTAAACCTTCTTTATATACTTTACTTTGGCTTGGATTGGCTCATTTCATTAGTGGAGAATAACTTAGAAGAAGCAACTAAAGCTTTCTCCCCAGTGATTCCCCTTGTTGGCAAGGATCTCAAGAAAACTATTACAGCAGATATTTGGCAGTAGCTTTGAATGACTTTAAAATAAATATTGTCTGATTGAAGCAGCCCCAACCTAGTTTCCTATGGATAAGACAGACCTAGAAAACCTTGCATAGCTTTTCTAGAGAATGCAGTAAAAGGATTAAAAATACTGAGTTAATGAATGAGAATTAGGGCCCAGGAGGACTTTGACAAAGCCCCTTTAAAACATATTATTCTCATTGCAGAACAATACTAACCTCAAAGCCTTTTTCCAAGCTTGAGTCCTGGAAGAATGTTAGCAGAATGAATCTAGAGAGGCATGGCCAAGGGCAATTCTCATGAGCACAGCTGGCCTGGCTCCCTCAGTCTTCCCCTGGAGGCAGCTGAGGCAGGTCTCTCTTCTTCCAGGAAACAGTTCCAATGTCTGAAAGGGCGATGATTCAAGAATGCCTACTCACTTGCAGTGATCACTGTGAAAGGGAAAAAAGTGTTTTCAGAAAGCATTAAGAGACAAACCCTTTCTCTGTCAACCATTAACCCTACCCACACTGAATCTGGACAGATCCTGAGAAAGCAATCCCCAAATGTCAGGAAGGACATCAGAGTTCTAAGGCACTAATTATTTACCAGCCAGTAAGGATGCAGTCTAGTGATTAACAGACAGGACCTACAGAAAGAGCTTTAACATAGCCAGATACTGAAATGGCATCACCAGTACGTATTGATGAGAATAGGCCTTGTTTTCAGACAGATAGGAAAATTGACAAATATGCAGAACAGACCTTGGCAGAATAGGAAAGGTTGTATAGACAGTAAACCCTAAGACAGAAGTGACCAATAAAGCCACAGAGCTGAGGCCTGAGATGCCACCCAAGCACAAACATGGAAAAACTGAGTGCCAAGGGAGAGAGAGGTAAACAGAGGAAACTTATGGAGAATCAATGAATAGCAAAACCAAAGGGCTTTATTATCATGTTCTAACCATGACCACATAGCTGGCCAGGATGAGAACAGGTGTAATGGAGAAGCCAGAGGCACTGTGTAAATATTTGCTCAGAAAAACCAGTCAGAAGGTAGATTGATTGAAAGATGATAGATAGATAGATAGATAGATAGATAGATAGATAGATAGATAGATAGATAGGTAGGTAGGTAGGTAGGTAGAATGTATATCTCTCTATATATGTATAAATCAACTCCAGCCATGACATAGAACTATATTAAAGGTCTTCATCCATTAGAATATCTACTATAACAGAAAACACACACACTCACAGAGAGAGAGAGAGAGAGAGAGAG
>NW_022196915.1:106732685-106744183 GCF_008632895.1 Mastomys coucha
AGAGAGAGAGAGAGAGAGAAAGAGAGAGAGAGAATTAATTGCTGAGGATATGGTGAAACTATAACCCTGTGCATTATTAGTTGAGATTTAAAAGATGGTGCAGCCCTGTAGACAACAGTATGCAGGGTCCTCAGAAAGTTAAAAATAGAATTACTGAGGCTGGAGAGACGACCCAGCAGTTATGAGCACTGGCTGTTCTTCCAGGGGACCTGTGTTTAATTCACAGATTTCACACGGCAGCTAACAACTATCTGTTCCAAAGAATCCAACAGCCTCTTCTGGCCTCGTTGGACATTAGACACATACAAGATACACAGTAAGGCAAAACACCCATACATGTGTGATCGCTCAATTCCATTTCAGAAAATAGATTGTTAGATAGATAGATAGATAGATAGATAGATAGATAGAATCTCCAAAGAATTAAGGGCAAGCTCTAGAAGAGATATTTGTATCCCACACTAGCAGCAGCACCAGTCACAATAGCCAACTGATGGAAACAACCTAAGTTTCCATTGACAATTGACATGACATGACATGGCATGACATGACATTGACATGGACAAACAGAAGTAATATATTATTATTCAGCCATAACAAAGAAGGAAACGTTGACATATGTTTCAATATGGAGTAACCTACTAGACGACATCAGCTGTTTGCAAAATTACAAATTCCATATGATTGCACTTTAGAAGGCAGAGCCTGGAGCAGTCAGCTTTATAGAAACAGATAGAAAGGTAGTGGTTGCAGGCATGGGAGGGAAGAAGGAAGACTCAACCATTCAATGAGTCCAGAGCAAGATGCACAGAATTGTCCTGTGTGAGCACGCAGTGACAATGGCTGTATTACAATGTGAATGTATCTGTGCACACTTATAATCCCAGCACTTGGACGGTGGAGGAGGGTCAAAACTTCAAAGATATCCTCAGCTACAGGGTGAGTTTTTAGTTCAGTGGGATCTGCATGAAACTCTTTCTCAGAAAAGAGGAAAAGGTGAATGTAGTCAGTGCTACTAACCTACACAGTTAAAATCATTAAGATGGTGCTTTCCACACAGGCCTTACTACAATTAAAGTTATATATAACACTTTATATGTATATGCATATGATGTATATGTATATATATGATGTATGTGTACGCATATGTATATATGATGTATATATATGCACATATATGCAATGTATGTATATGTTAAGATGTCACAGGATTTTCCCTGTCCAATTACATTAGTGCAGGGAAGGCCTGTGATTGGACAGGGAGAAGGGAGGCGGAGCTAAGAGTTGAGAGACAGAGAGGTCTCGGGAGGAGGGAGAAGGAGGGTACAGTCCAACGTGGTGTTATCAAAAGGTTAGAATAATTGGGCTAAAGCTTTATCATTATCAATTGGCTCTAAAATTGTTAATTGTCATCTTGTAAATTGTGATTTTATTGATATGTAAATATAATTGGTTAACTATAAGCTTAAGAGTCTTGACTTTACTGGGTAACTAGGTATTGTGTTATCAAACTGCTAGGATGGTGATCTATCTGGTTACGGGAGTATGAGACCATCGGTTACAGGGGATTGTGGCAGAAAGGGAACTAGTGGCTCGCAGGACAAGCCAGATGCTGCAGGGGAGGGGGCGATGGGGCAGGGGAGCCCACTAGCTGGAGAGTTGGCAGGATGTCAGGAAAGCTTGGAAGCATGGTCCTGCACCACAGAGTTGGTGGGATGTCAGGAGAGTGTGGAAGCATGGTCCTGCACCACAGAGAGTTGGCGGGTTCATTTTTTAATATTTCCAACAACACTGTACTGGCTAGTTTTGTGTGTCAACTTGACACAGGCTGGAGTTATCACAGAGAAGGGAGTTTCAGTTGGGGAAATGCCTCCATGAGATCCAGCTGTGGGGCATTTTCTCAATTGCCCCTTGTGGGTGGTGCCATCCCTGGGCTGGAAGTCTTGGGTTCTATAAGGAAGCAAGCTGAGCAAGCCAGGGGAAGCAAGCCAGTAAGGAACATCTCTCCATGGCCTCTGCATCAGCTCCTGCTTCCTGATTGGCTTGGGTTCCAGTCCTGACTTCCTCTAGTGATCAACAGCAATGTGGAAGTGTAAGCTGAATAAACCCTTTCCTCCCCAACTTGCTTCTTGGTCATGATGTTTGTACAGGAATAGAAACCCTGACTAAGACAAACACTAAGATGATGGTTTTCACACAGACCTTACCACAATTAAAGCTACATATAGCACATATGTATATGTATATGTATATTTATATGTATACATATACGTATATGTATATGTATGTGTATATGTACATGTATATATGTATATGTTGGTGCTTTTTATACAGACAAAGCTACATATATCACAGTGCTACTGTGCTGAATCCAGTCTCTGTTTTTTGACCACCCCCCCTTTGCCTTTTCATATGTCTGTGATACGCAGACTTTTAAAAAGGTAATATCCAACTGTTGGGTGCTATATCAGCAATCACAACACATCATTTTTACACATATGCAAAAGAGAATTTCATCCTCTGTGCAGGAAGTAAACAGGCTTTTTTTCTTAGCTGGCATGATTGGAGACAGTACCTCATGGAACTCAGTCTTGTCTCAAATTTGCTATGTAGCCATGCATAGCCTGGATTTCATGATCTTCCTGCCTCTCTCTGCCCAGGTGTTGGGATTTCAGGTAGGCACATGATGGTTTTAAAAGCAGTCTGGGAAGGAGGGACATAGCTCAGTGACCGAGCATGGTGGCTCTGGGTCTACAATATTGGAGAGGAAAAAGAAAAAGGTAGCAGACTCATAAAAACACCTCCAATTTTCTTGTTTAACTGGATGCGGCATGTGAAATTTCTGAACAAAGACGAACATACTCCTGTAAAAGTAACTTTTATTTGCCAAAATAAAAGTTTGGGAGACATACTGCTGAATAAGATCACCCTTTCTAGTTTTTTTTTTTTTTTTCTGAACTCTGGCTGGCTGGTTCAACTTAGCTGTTCTGGCTCAAACTCTCATGTTACCCTTGTGTGGTGGTCTGAAGGAAAATGGTATTCATAGACTCATGTGTTTTGGTGTTTGGACCCTAGTTGGTGGAACTGCTTTGAGAAGCATTAGGAGGTATGGCCTTGTTGGAGGAGGTGTGTCACTAGGGGATGGGCTCTGAGATTTCAAAAGCCTGAAAGAGTCTCTCTTTCTCTACCTGATGGGACAGATATAATAAGCCTTCAGTTACTGCTCTAGCACTACGTCTCCCTGTTGTAAGAATCCCCACTATCATGGTCATGCACTAACTATAAGCAAGCCCCCAGTTAAATGCTTTCTTTTATAAGCTGCCTTGGTCATGTTGTCTCTCCATAGCAATAGGAAATTAACTAAGGCACCTTGGTTACATAGTTAGTTTGAGGCCCATCTGAAATGTGTGAGACCCTCAAACAAAACAAATAGTAACAGAATTTATATCAAAACCCAGATATCATTTTCCAGAAATGAACAAACTCTGTGTACATGCATTGCCTCATGGCATGCATGTAGAGTTTAGGAGAGAGTTTTATGAAGTTGGGTTTGTCCTTCCACTTTTACATGGATGCTAAGGATCAAACTCAAGCCGCAAGAGCCTTTACCTGTATAGCTATCTTGCCCCTTTAAATCGTTGTGTGCGTGTTTTTATATGTGTAGGTGCATGTTTATGTATGTTCATATGCGAGTGCAGGCACATGTGCTATAGGGTACATGTGGAGGTCAGAGGACAATCTCAGGTCCTTGACTTGCAGCTTGTTTTGAGAAATACACATTCTCGGATGTGTATGCCGGGCTTGTTGTACCGCAGTGTTCCAGGATTCTCCTGTCTCCACCTCCCACCTTGCCATAGGCATGCTGGGATTGAAAACAGGGGCTGCCGTTCTGGCTTAAGACAGATGCTAGTTTAAGGTAGCTTTTGGAGATCCAAACTCACTATGTGGCAAGCATTTTGCCTGCTGACGTTTCTTTCTTTCTTTTTAAAATTGAAATCTATTGAAAATAGTTTTATTTTTTTTATTTTTATTTATTTATTTATTTATTTATTTATTTATTTTTGCCTAGTTGGTGGCACATGTCCTTAATCTCAGTACTTGGAAGACAGAGACAGGCCAATCTCAGAGTTTGAGGCCATCTTGGTCTACACAGTGAATTCCAGGAAAGCCAGGTCCATACAGAGGAAACCCTGTCTCTCAACCCTACCCTGCAAAAAACAAAAAACAAAACAAAAAAATAGAAAAGATAGGAAGAAAATGTATCTTTTTATTTTAAAGATTTATTTTACTTAATGTATGAGTATCTGTATGTACACCCAAGATTTCACTCTCCATGGTTGTGAGCCACCATGTAGTTGCTGGGACTTGAACTCAGGACCTCTGGAAGAGCAGCCAGTGCTCTTAACCACTGAGCCATTGCTCCAGCCCTAAGATTTATTTATTTCATGTATAGTGTACTCATGTACACTGTAGCTGTCTTCAGACATACCAGAAGAGGGCATCAGATCCAATTAGCAGATGGCTGTAAGCCACCATGTTGATTGCTGGGATTTGAACTCAGGTCCTCTGGAAGAGCAGTCAGTGCTCTTAACCCCTGAGCCATCTTTCTAGCCTAAGAAAATGTATCTTGATTATGGTTTCCCTTCCCTCAACTTTCCCCACCTCCCCTCATCCAGATCTACTCCGTTTCTGCCCCTCATTGGAAAAGAATAGGCTTCTATGAAATAATAAAATTTAACCAACTAGAATGTAACCAAATATAATATTATAAGACAAAACAAAACTATTGCATCAAAGTTGTACAAGTCCCAAGACAAGGCACAAGAATTAGAGACCCACTGGTTTGCACAGAGGACCCGGTGCATGCCCATTTAGGCTCTGTGAGTTCATGAGTTTGGCTCATGATCACTCAGAAGGCCTTGTTTTCCTGGTGTCCTCCATCCCCTCTGACTCTTACACTCTTTCTATCTCCTTTTCCTCAGGATTCTCTGGGCTCTAAGGGGCGAGGTTTGATGGAAACACCCCATTTAGGGATCAGTGTTCCAAGGTGTGTGCACGTGAGCATGCGTGTGTGTGTGTGTATGCATGTGTATGTGCATGTATACATGTGTGTAAGCATGTGTATGTGTGCACATGTGTGAGCATGTGTGTGCACGTGTGAGCATGTGTGTGAGCATTGTATGCACATGTGTGCGCGAGCATGCGTGTGCATGTGTGTGCGCATGTGTATGTGTGCATGTGCATGTGTGAGCATTGTGTGTGCACATGTGTGTGCACGTGTGTGTGCATGTATGTGAACGTGTGTGTGTGCATGTGTGTGTGTCTCATTCCCCCTCTCTCTATGCTTAATGTCTGCCCATGAGTCTCTGCATTGGTTCCCTTCTGCTGCAGGATGAAGCAGCTTCTCTGCTGATGGCTGAACAAGGCACTGATCTATGAGTATGGCTGAATAGCATCAGGAGTCATTTTATCACTGCTTTCTCTTTTTTTAGATAAGTAGCATTGGGTTTTACCTGAGGTCCTTGGGTTATCTGGTATCTGGTTCTTGGTCACCCAAGTAGTGTCAGATATGGGGTCCATCTTGTAGAGTGGGTCTTTAGTCAAATCTGATATTGTTTGGTTATCCACAAGCTCCATGACGCTATTGCCCTAACATATCTTATCTTGCAGGCAGGACAGACTATAAATCAAAGGGTCTTGTACCAAGACTCTAGAAGGTAGGGGTGGAGGCTCTGTGTAGACACCAGCTGGACCTCTCCATGTTCAATGAGTTGTGTAGGTATTGTCTTCTGTAACTGGGCCTCGCTGCCTGCTAACTAACTAATCCTGTCCTGAGCTGAACTGTTTTTTTTCCTTTTGAGGATCTTCAACTCCAGTTGTCTTCAGCATATTTTCATAATAAACACCTTAAAGGTTTTCCTATTAATCCTGTGCCTGTGCCTAACATCTGTGCCTCATCAGTACTTTATCTTACTATACTGGTTGGGATTTTTCTGGTACATTTCTATGCTGGGTCATTTTAGTCTGTAATCTGGACTTTAATTAGAAGACACGGGATCTGTCTTTTTTCCTTTTTGTTTTAAAGATGTATTTATTTATTTTATGTTTATGAGTGCACTATAGCTGTACAGATGGTTGTGAGCCTTCAGCTTGCTCTAGATCAAAGATTTATTTATTATTGTACAGAAATACACTGTAGCTGTCTTAAGACACACTAGAAGAGGGTGCCATATCTCATTACAGGTGGTTGTGAGCCACCATGTGGTTGCTGGGACTTGAACTCAGGACCTCTGGAAGAGCAGTCAGTGGTCTTACCTGCTGAGCCATCTTGCCAGCCCCGACACAGCGTCTCTTAAAGTGCTATACAGAATTTTTCTGCTTGTGTTCTACTATCGTGTTCAAGCTGTCAATGCTCTTGTTTTAAGTGGTTGTTGTTGTGTGAGACAGGGTCGCGTATGGTTGAAATTGTCCTTGAGTTCCAGCTTCTTCTTCCTCAGCCTCTCAAGTGCTAGGTTACAGGAGCAAACCCCATACCTAGCTAGAAAGTATCTGTTCTTTTTGTGAATCATCTGTGAATCATCGGATCCGGCCTCATACATCCCAGGCAAAGCCATTTCAAAAGTGCTCAGCAGATTCGGAGCCATCCTCTTTTTTATGTTAACTGGAAGCTGGCACAGGATGTGGATGTTGTTTAGGTCAGAGCCCTGTCTGTGTGTCTTGGTTGTGAGTTTACAAGTTGATGAACTTCCCCAAGGTGCTTTCTTTCTGTGCCTTTGGGGTGTGCCAGCCTATGTGATTTTTGCGTGTTCCTGTTTGTGTTGTTTGCTTCTTTTCTGTTTAGGGAGCTGGAACATTGGTTGCCATGTTCTCCTGTATACTTCTCAGAACCCTGCCTGTGAGCTTGGTCACAGCTTTGGAGAAAGGCTCCTTTCCTCAGGGTGTCAGACACCTACCAGCTTCTGCTCTTGTTAGGGTTGGAGTGACCCAGGGGCCAGAACTCAAGGGAATGGAGAAACGGAGAAAAACACAGAAGGAAAGAGGCTGGGTGGTGATGGCACATGCCTTTAATTCAGGAGGCAGAGGTAGGAGGAGCTCCGTGAGTTCCAGGCCAGCCTGGTGTACAGAGTGAGCTCCAGGACAGCCAGGGCTACACAGAGAAACCCTGTCTCAAAAAACAAAACAAAACAAAAAATAAAAAAAGAAGGAAAGAAATATGTTTTTCCCCAAATTTGCTTTCTAGATGCTAGGGCCAGCATCCAAAACTAAAGAGCTCTTTCTGGAATCTGTGAGCAGGGCTACATCTGGATTTAGGGCTACCATACGTTCCTGTCCGAAGGAAGGGAGCTACGTCTGGATTTAGGGCTATCATAAGTTCTCTCTGGGGGAAAGAGGCTATATCTGGATTTAGGGCTACCAAAGTTCTCTTCTTGGGTGAAGGGTCTATATCTGGTTTTAAGGAGTTCATGTCTATGGGAAAGAGGCAAAATCAGGAAAGGCATCTGTAGTTTGGAAGGAATTCAAATTCTGGCCTTTCTCCCCAAACTACCGGCTACTGTTTACTTTACAGAGCTCCCAGATGATTGGTCCATGCAACCTGGGGAGAGAGGCAGGAGTCACACATTCTCCATCCCACATAGGTTCAGAACTTCCAAACACAGGGCATCATTTACTTTAAGTACATACTAATGCTTCCAAGAATGTGCCTAAATGTAGTAAAGTCTGGGGACAATGACTTGATTTTGTTTGAAACTTATAAAAATATCTTTATTGTCTTGGTTTTTTAGGGTTTATTTTACTTGTATACATGTGTGTCTGCTGGTAAACACACATGTATCAGGTACCCACAGAGGTCAGAAAATGGTGTTGGGCCCCCTAAAGCTAGAGTTGCAGGTGTTTGTGAGCCACCGATGTGGTGCTAAGTACTGAGCTCAGGTCCTCTGAAAGAGCAACAGGCACTCTTAGCCCCAGAACCATCTCTCCAGCCCATAGAACTGCCCTAACATATCAAAGATGAAACTCTCCTTGGTGTTTGAACTACAAGCATATCCTAAAACCACATACATGAGCCTAACCTTATAGTTTTATATTGCCCTGTGATTTTTAAATGTAGTCATGGTCTCTTAATGTCCGTTAACTCTGTGCCTTGACTGAGATGCTGGTATATTGAAAACATACTGTTTTATTAGAAATTGTTTACCTTCTATGTTCCTTCACGTTATAGTTGGATATCATCTTGATGTTTTTTTGAAATGACATGTTTTGATGGATGAACTATGACTTTTGATCTTTTTAACACTTTTTGGTGAGAAGCACTTGGGGGTCTTAGCAGTGTGAGGTTGTGTTTGATACTTTGGGGGTCATTAGACTTCTTGCATGGCAGCTCAGGGCTCCACACATGTTCCTAGAGCTCCAGAAAGTTGCTGCAAGAAGCACTGGAGTCCCCAAACCATCCCCCAGGGGCCTGTGTAATGGAGAGAGCCACTCAGAGCTGGTGCCAAGGCTGTGCAGAAGATGATGCCCTGGAGGGTCAAAGCTCCCAGAACTCCAACAGATGGACAAACTGCTTAACATTACATCTTTCAAAGCATGTGTATATGTGTCTGTTTGCACCTGTGAGTGCAATACCCACAGTTTAGAAGAGAGCACTGGATCCTCTGGAGCTAGAGTCACAGGTGGCTGTGAGCCTCATGACACCGGTGCTGGGAACTGAACTTGGGTCATCTACAACAACTGTATATGGTCTTAACCACCGAGCTATCTCTCTAGCATCTGGCATCACTAGCTGATAACTCATGACAGAGAGGAATCTTGCTTTTGTTGGGTAAATCTGTGGATGTTACGTTTGTCATCCTGTCCTGGATCACTTGTCAAGGATGTCCTTTGAACGCCTATAAAATATAGTTTTTATAAATATTACAGTGTTAACTTTTGTAAGAGAGGGCTGGAGAGATGGCTCAGCAGTTAAGAGCACTTTGTGCTCTTCCAGAGGTCCTGAGTTTAATTCCCAGCAACCACATGGTGGCTCACAACCATCTGTAATGGGATATGATGCCCTCTTCTAGTGTGTGTCTGAAGACAGCTGCAGTGTACTCATATAAATAAAAAATAAACCTTTTAAAAAAAAGTTGGGCTGGTGAGATGGCTCAGCGGGTAAGAGCACTGACTGCTCTTCCAAAAGTCCTGAGTTCAAATCCCAGCAACCACATGGTGGCTCACAAGCATCCGTAATGAGATCTGCCGGCCTCTTCTGGTGTATCTGAAGACAACAGTATACTTACATATAATAATAAATATATCTTTAAAAAAAAAGTTTTGTAAGTGATAAAATTAACAACTGGCTTTTGTTCCCCGAGGTAAGTTACAGTGATGTAAGAACAAGTACACAGGGTTAGAGTTAAAGAAGGATGCATTTCACAGCTGTCCCTGTTATGCGTTCCTTAGCTAGCTCAACCCTTTTCCAGAAGTAGGGCATAACCTATTTCTATGTCCATTTCTTAAAGATTTAAAGAAAGGGGAAAATACTCCTAACCTAATTTTTAAAATAGCTCCTGTTTTTAGCAGCGTGGGAGTTTGTGAAAATGGGGTTCTCAATAAAATGAAAAGAAAGGAGGCCCTCACATATAAACAAATAATAAATATACTTTAGTCAGATTCAAGAGCAATAATAAATAAAGAAAAGAGTGTTTTCATCAAAACTGATATATTGGAGGGTGTGTGTGTGAGTATATTGTGTGAGTGTGTGTATATGTGTGTGTGAGTGGGTGTGTGTGTAAGTATGTGAGTGTATATAAGCATATGAGTGAGTATGAGTGTGTGTGAGTGTGTGTGTATGTATGTATACATAGATACGTATGCATGTGGAGGCCAGAGGACCTCCTTGGTTTTTTTTAGATAGGATCTCTCATTGGCCTGGAATTTACCAAGGAGTCTCTGTAGATGAACCGCCATGGAGCCCTACCTTTCCCTCTCCAGTGACATTATCAAGCTATGTTGTTTGTGAAAACAAAGAAGAGTCACTGTCTTAGGGTTTTACTGCTGTGAACAGACACCATGACCAAGGCAACTCTTATAAAGGGTAACATTTCATTGGGCCTGGCTTACAGGTTCAGAGATTCAGTCTGTTATCATCAAGGAAGGAACATGGCAGCTTCCAGGATAGTGCAGAAGGAGCTGAGAGTTCTACATCTTTATCTGAAGGTTGCTAGCAGAATATTAGCTTCCATGCAGCTAGAATGAGGGTCTTAAAGCCCACATCCACAGTGACACACCACTCCCTACAGGGTCACACCTTCTGATAGTGCCACTCGCTCCCTGGGCCAAGCAGGTACAAACCATCACAATACACTACTGAATGTCTGACATTATTCAAACTCTTTTAACATGAATGACAGCAATGGCCATACTAGGCAAAGCTCCCAGTTCTTTTTTTTTAATTGGATATTTTACTTATTTACATTTCAAATGTTAATCCCCTTTCCAGGTTTCCCCTTTGCAAACCCCCTATCCCATCTCCCCTTACCCTGCTTCTATGAGGGTGCTTCCCCACCACACCTACCCACTCCCACCTCATGGCCCTTACATTGGGGCATCGAGCCTTCACAGAACCAAGGGCCTCCCCTCCCCCATTTCTTTTTTGTTTGTTTGTTTTGTTTTGTAATATTTGTTTTCTAAAATTATTTGTCATTTATCTATTTATTTTTATTAGATATTTTCTTTATTCACATTTCAAATGTTATCCCTTCTCTTGGATTCCCCTCCGAAGACCCCCCCATTCCCTTTCCCCTCCCCCTACTTACCAGCCTACCCACTCCTGCTTCCTGGTCCTGGCATTCCCCTACACTGCCTCCCCCATTTCTTTTCTTTTCTTTTTTTAAATTTTTTAAAAAAGATTTACTTATTTATTTTATGTGTATGAATACACTGTAGTTGTACAGATGGCCTTGAGCTTGCTCTGACCCCCCCCCACCCCGCTCACTCTGGCGTAATAAACTGTAGCTGTCTTCAGACACACCAGAAGGCGTCAGATCTCATTACTACAGATGGTTGTGAGCCACCATGTGGTTGCTGGGATCCGAACTCAGGACCTTCGGAAGAGCAGTCAGTGCTCTTACCCACTGAGCCATCTCGCCAGCCCTGCCTCCCCCATTTCTTACAACTCGATTTGGAGTGGAAGAAAAGTAAACCTGTCCCTTTCCTCTGCCTTCTTCTTGTGGGATTTCCTTTTCTTGCTCTTTTTCTGTCTTTGGTGGAGCCGATTCTTTCACTGCTGTTGCTATGCCGTGGATGCCTGCTGTATCAAGAACACACAATTTTTAATTTCCCAGTAACCTATAAACATGCAATTAAAACAAAACTGAAAATGTTCAGAAGGCGTGTAGTTCCCGCCTGCCCCGTCTGGCTTCTGGATGGCTGAGATTGCTTCCTGCCTGTGTCTCTCTGAATGGGAGGTGCTGTGGAGTAGGAGGTGGGGGATGGGGGAGAGAGAGATGGGGGTGGAG
>NW_022196915.1:106745447-106762536 GCF_008632895.1 Mastomys coucha
TTATCCTTTATCAGGATTTTATCCCCGATATTATGGATGTGACTGGAGTAGACGAGTGTGTGTGGCACTGTACCTTTCAGATAACATGAGTCACCTCGTTAGCTCAGGCTGGTCCACTGAAGATAACCTTGAGGGTAATCCTCTGCCTTCATCTTGCAAGGTGCTGGTATTACAGGTGTGTACCACCACACCCAGGGCCTCGTGCACGCTAGGTACTCATGTTCACAAACAAGCCACATCCCAGCCCCAGCCCAGATACCTGTTGAGCTTTCATGTATCATTTCAACCTCTTCACAGAGTAACAAAGTACTTTTGTTTCAATTTGAGGCAGCCTAAGCAAATGTTGAGGAGCAGGCCCTGCCAGCAGTGGGAACTCCCAGCAACAGAGCGCAGGAAAGTACCTTGCCGGACCCTGTGCAGTGCATAGTGAGCCTGAAAGGGAAGTGTGAGGTCAGAGGTGATAACCTTGACAGGAAAGCTCTCCCGGCACTACCTGTGCTCACCACAGCCTTCCTGGAAACATACCATACGGACGAACTTATCTGAAACCAGGGAGGGGACATTAGTCACAACCTTCTTATCACAACCTTCCTAATATCCCAGGACACCCCAAAGAGAACTGAAAGGACTCCAGCCAGCCCAAGCATCTGGCAGGCCCAGCCCTTCTCCTCCATTCCCCCTGCCTCGCTAAAAACCATTAGATTCCATTCCTAAAGCTAGCCCTCAAGGTGTATTCCCTTATTGGGCCACTTCCTCCTCCTGAAGCTGACCACCAAGGTCCAGCCATCAAAGTATTGAAGTCTAGCAATCAAAAGCTCACTTTGGTTCACCAAATTAACTTGCCCAATTAAAGTTAAACATCTTATCCTAACACGAGGTTTCCCCTTTTACCTTTATAAACCACCATTTTCCTGTGGGCAGTGTCTGTCCCCACTCGATCCAGAAGCAGTCCTTTGTCTCTCCCTCCCCCAGGACAGAGACTTCTTCCCCCTCCCCTGTTCCCTTCCCCTTCTCTCCTGTCCTCTATCTTCTGTCATCTTTGTCTCTGATTCCCTGACCTCTCTCCCTCTGAGGCAATAAATCTTTGTGCTGAGAACTTGGTCTTGAGCTCCTGAGCCAAATGATGGGACAGTCACTGTGTTATAGACAGGAACTTTCTGGGGACAGATGGAGAAATTATAAAAAGGCAGCAGTAAGACCAAGGAAAGGTTCAAGGGATATGTAGAACACCCTAAAGCCAGGACCATTCCCCCTGCACCCACCAAAAAACTCATCTGTGTAAAAGTCGCTGAGATGCAGGCCCGCTGAATTGTAATTGTGGTATTCTCCCGGGGAAGGAGGTGGTGGCCTCATGATGGCCCCTCTAAAACAGGAAAGTAAACACTTGCGCTGGGGGGGAGGGGGGTGAGGGAGCGGGCAGGGAGGGGGCTGGGACTGTCCAGCCAAAGTGCAGAGAGAGGAGTTTGAACTCAGGGTGATCTGCCTGCAAAAAGCAATCAGGGAAGGCTCTAGGAATGCAGTTTTCCAGGGTTTTCACCTGAGTTAGGCTTTCTGCTGATGTAGCTGATTTGAAGTTATCCCTGCTCCCTGTAACCAACCCCCCTCACCTGGTGTGAGTTGGTGTGTGTGTGTGTGTGTGTGTGTGTGCGCGCTCTGCACCACCCCAAGAAAAGTCCCGCACCCAGCAGCAAACACCCTAAACATCCCGTTTTCCACAGCTCAGCCTAGACTGCTCTCAGGACAAGATCAGTCAGTAACCAGCTGGATCTTAACTGCCCCTCCCTGCAGGCTGCTGGGCCTAGGCCAGTCTTGGCATCCCTCGCACTGGACTGAGTCACACTGCCTCATCAGAGAACACACTTCTAGGGGAGCCTGGGATGTTTCCTGTCCTGAGTCTGTTTTGCCCTCTGACCCTCCCACCAGGCTCCCTCTGCTCATTTTCAGTGAGTCTTTCCTCTCAGAGGAGCAGGTGGAAGTCCCCGCCTCTAGTTTAAGGTTTAACCCTGCACAAGGGTTTTCTCTTTGGGGAACTGCTAAGTACTTCAGGCAGCCAGCTTCAGAAAGAGGGAGTTTCCTGTCCACTCCCAGCAGTCTCATGCGTCAATTGGTGAGTAGTCAAAGCCTGGCACCGCAGACCTGGCCACTGCGCATGTGCACCTCAGCGCATCTCAGGTTTGCACCCAGGCCTTTAGACTTGTCACCCCTAATAGAACAAGATTTTGCTATCCTCGCTTGTACTCGTTGCCTACTCCAATAACTTATGAAGCAAATGGATGGATGGATGTCTCTGTGGGCTCCCTCCAGCTAGAGGTAGCCATGGAGGCTTCGTTCTTAATGTCTCCCTACCCAAGTGCCTTCGGTGCCCGGCTCCTAAACCCCAAGGCATCCACTTCAACATATAGTAGATCTGAAAGCACCACTTGAAAGCTTTTGTGTGTGTTTGGAACACACTGCGCCTGTGTGGGGAATTCAGATGCGCTGGGAAGGTGGTTCTTCTTTTATTTATTTTTTTTTTTAAGATTTATTTATTATTTTATGTATACGAGTACACTGTCGCTGTCTTCAGACACACCAGAAGAGGGCATCAGATCCCATTACGGATGGTTGTGAGCCACCCTGTGGTTGCTGGGAATTGAACTCAGGACCTCTGGAAGAGCGGTCAGTGCTCTTAACTGCTGAGCCCCTGGGAAGGTTATCCTTATAAGAGCATCTTGAACCTCCGACGGGGATGAGGATTGGCAGGCAAGTACTCCCCCATTCAATACCCTGGCTTTGGCTTTGCTAACGCTCAGGCGTGGTTCTCAGAATTCTCTAGCGGGATTGAGTTGGTTTTTGTTTGTTTGTTTGTTTGTTTTTTAATTTTTGTGCTTTGAGACAGGGTGTCATAATTCTCCTACTTGCCTCAAACTCTTATGTAGCTCAGAATGACTTTGAACTGCTGGTTCTCCTGCCTCTACACTAGGATTACTCTCGCTGTTTATGAAGTGCTGGAGTTGGACCCCGGGACTCAAGCTTGCTAGGCACATCCTTAGCCCTTCCCATTGTCATTGAGCTCCTTTTGCCCACAGCAGCTGGCCTGAGACTACAGCTTGCACTTTGACTCTACATCCACTTATGTGAGACTCCACATTTAGCACACACCGGGCACAGCAAGCAGGCATGATTTTAGCTAATCCTCTGCAGATTATCTGTTGTGGGATTTCTGCATTAAGGGGTGTGACTCTTGACTGTAAAGGCTTCTCTTAAGAACAGTCATCTTCCTGTGGGGAGGAAAAGGCCTTCCAGCTACAAGTCCTGAAAAAGGATATAAAAGATGAAATGTGAAAGGAAGAAAAAAAAAAGGAATTCTCTCCCCTCTGTGCCAATGTGCTTTCAGATGTGGGGTAGACTCTCCACTCACAGGTTGGTTATGAAATCATTCACCCTGGTGAGCCAGCATGTTGCCTTTTATGGATGCTGCTGCCCAGACAGCAGCACTGGGAGTGTTTTTCCATCATGTTCTCTATAGAGTTCACAGAAAAGCCAAAAATAATATGATATTCAGACCAACCCTAGACAGGAGTGCAGTTTCATAAACACTTCTGATCAGAACCATCCGTGAAATAAAACTAATAGCCCCACGGCCAGCGTTCTCACTCCGCCCTCCCCTTTATGGCAGGTTGGCACTGAAGTAGTGTTTTTGTGTTACACATGAGGAAATGAGTCACAGAAAGGACGTGCTGAAGACTCTAACGCTGCTGTCAGGAGGGAGCTAGAAGACGATGTTCTCCACCACCCTCCTCACAGGCTGAGCCTGAAGGATTTTTAACACAGCTCCAAGTCTTCCTGATATACCATGTGGTGAATGAGATGGGAAATAGGGAAATTAATAGAGCTAGATATGGGTAAGGTCAAATGAAAATACAAAAATCAGATTTTAAAAAATCATTACTGGGAAGCTGGGTGGTGGTAGTGCACACCTTTAATTCCAGTACCCAGGAAGCAGAATTAAGCGGATCTCTGGAAGTTCAGGGCCAGCCTGGTCTACAGAGTGAGTTACAGGACAGCTAGGGCTACACAGAGAAACCCTGTATCAAAAATCAAAAACAAAACACAAAAATTAATGGTTATTTACTTTCTGCATAGCTATGAATATTTTTAGTATAATTAAAGAAGAGGTGTCTATCTCCCAGGGTTAGTGCCCTGAGAAGTCTCTGGACTCTACATCCTTTCTAACCAACTAAAGTCTGTGGATGCAACAGGATAAGACAGCCCGCCTCGCGCAGCTGGAGTCTACCCAGACCAAATGGATGTCCCAGAGGATGAATGTCTGGGGAAAGAAGGGTCAAGGTACAGACAGTACTTTGCCCGATGAGAGCAGCGTTTCTGACAATACTGATAAAGAGGGAGATGTAGGTGATGTGTGGGCTGATTGGTGGCAGCAGAAAGTAAGGGACAGTGGTGATCCAATCAGACAAGCAATGATGGCCAGTAGCCCTAGGGCCAGGTAAAGGGACAGTCACGCGTCAGACAACAAGGATGAGTTCAGAGGTCAAGGAACAGTTAAACTCAGCAGTAAGTAAAGAAAAGTTGCTCAGTCACTGAGTTTTAAAAAATCCAGTGGTATGGCAAGTGTAGTGAGGACTCTGATGTGCTGCAGCTGAGGGTAGAGGGAAACAAAGGAGATGAGGAGTTAGTTTACTAAGTGTGTGTGTGTGTGTGGGTGTGCCTGAGTGTGTGCCTTTGTGTATGCACACAAGTGTGCGTGTGCCTGCCTGCATGTGCCTATGTGTGCACCTGTGTATATATGCCTATATGTGTGTCTGTGTGGGCCTGTGTGTGCTCCTGTGTGTGTCTGTGCGTGTTCCTGTAAGTGTATGCACTCGAGTGTGTGTGTCTGTGTGTGTACCTGTCTGCATCTGCCTGTGTATGCCCCTGTGTGTGTGCCTCTGTGTATGTGTGTGTGTCTATGTGTACAAATGCCTCTGCTCATACATGAAGATAAGAGACTGACACTACATGTCTTCCTCTGTTACTCTCCCTTATCTATCTATCTATCTAGCTATCTATTAATTAATTTACTTATTTAAGACAAGGTCTCTCATTGAACCTGAAGCTCAATAACTGACTGGCCTGACTGGCCAGCAACCTCCCTTGTATCCACCCTCCTGGCCCCACACCTAAGGCTGGGATTACAGATGCAAGCTGCAAAGTCTGGCTTTTGAGCTAGTTGCTGTGACTCCAACTCAGGTCCTCCTGCTTGTATAGCAAGCACTTTCACAGGGAGCCACCTCCCCAGCCCCTGGAGTTATTTTCTGAATTTACAGTGGGAACATTTGCATCCATTAGGAGATGGGAGGAGGGATACAGAGGCAAATGATGGACAGCAATCCCTAGAAAACAAAACACCAATGTTTACGAAGGGAGAAAGGTGGAATGATAGAGTTACCTTCTTTCTTTCTTTCTTTTTTTTGTTTTGTTGTTTGTTTGTTTGTTTGTTTGTTTTCAAGATGGGATTTCTGTGTGTAGCCCTGGCTGTCCTGGAACTCACTCTGTAGACCAGGCTGGCCTTGAACTCAGAAATCTGCCTGTCTCTGCCTCCTAAGTACTGGACTAAGTTTCTAAATAATAGCCAAGGAAAATTCATTTGCTGTGTTTGAATGAGGATTTAAAAACTTCATTGATTGGACTATTAGGAGATAGCTTCTAGATGAATCCTTGGTTCTCATTGATCTTATGCTTTCATCAGTGTTTGGGTGAAAATACAAAAGACATAGAGATTAGGGAATGAGAGAATTCAGATTTCAAAACTGTATAAAATTGGACTCACAATGACTGCTGAGGAGTTTGAATTTTAAAATGAAATGCCATTTACATTAGCATATAAAAAAGCTTATGTATATGTCTTAAAGAATGTATAAAATCTGTACAAGGAAGACTACAAAACCGATTAAAGATGTCAAGAAGTGGGGGTGGAGAGATGGTTCAGAGGGTAAGAGCAGTGTCTGCTCTTCCAGAGGTCCTGAGTTCAATTCCCCTGTAGCCACATGGTGGCTCACAACCATCTGTAATGAGATCTGGTGCCCTCTTCTGGCCTGCAGACATACATGCAGGTAGAATGCTGTATATACAATAAATAAATACATCCTAAAGAAAAGAAATACATCCTAAATCAAGGAAAAACTGAACATACGGAGAAATATTCCATGTTCATGGAAAGGAAGACTCAGTCATGTTAAGATGCCATTTCTTGCCAAGTGGGTCTTTAGATTCAATGCAATCTAATATTGACCAATTATTTGAAGTTATTGATAGGTTGGTTCTGAAGTTGATATGGGCAAGCAGTAGACCCGGAATAGCCAACACAATACTGAAGGAAAAGAACAAAGTTGGAGGACGAACACCATTGGGCTTCAAGACTTACTATAAAACTACAGCACCCAAGACGATGAAGAATGATGAGGGGAAAAAAGGACGTTAGATCAGTGAAGCGGAGGCCTCCTGTACATAAACCAAGTGTCCTTTGACAAAAAAGAGGCTGTGGTGAACAGACTTGGAAGGTCAAAGCAGGAAACATTGCAAGAGAAAGTTCTTCCTGTGCTACAGGGTGAGTGAAAGACCAGCCTGGGCAATTTAGCAAGACCCTGTCTCAAAAAAATCCTAAAGGTATAAAAGGGATCTATTTCATGGACAAGGATCTCAGTTCTATCACCAGTGCCAAAAGCAAAAATAGCAAAGGTGAGACAATGAAAGAAGATAGACCCTTGTCAAATGATGCTGGGATACTGGGCATCAGACACCAAAAGTAAATACAGACACAGCTCTTATACCCATCATAAAATTTAACAAAAATGGCTTCTCGATGTAAAATAAAAGAAAGTAATAAAACTCCTAGAGACAGCAAGCAAAAGCTAAGATGACTTGGACTTGGTGGTGACTGTGGATATAAATTCCATCAGTTAAAAAAAAAGAATTAGTAAATTGGACTTCCTTAAAATTGAAAGTCTTCTCTACGAGAAACTGCCACGTGGATGAGAAGACAGGCCATCTCTGAGGAAATAGTGGTGAGAGAGTAATCTGGCAAAGAGATATTTTCCAAAGTAAAACTCAACAATAAGAAAAAGCTTCATTTAAAAATGAGCTGAAGACCTTTTCTAAAACTCTTTTTTGAGAGAGTTCATTTTAGCTTACCCTAACCTTGAACTTGCTATGTAGCAGAGAATGACCCTGAGCTCCAGATCCACCTCCCAGATGCTGGTGCTGGGATTACAGGTCTGTACCACCATGCCTGGCTGAAAGGCCTTAGCAGACCCTCCCTAAATAAGACAGGCATACAGATGGCACATAAGCACATGAAAGGATGCTTCCCACCTTCTATCAGCAGGATGCTTCCCACTTTCTGTCAGCAGGATGCTTCACACCTTCTGTCAGCAGGATGCTTCCTACCTTCTATCAGCAGGATGCTTCCCACCTTCTATCAGCAGGATGCTTCCCACCTTCTGTCAGCAGGATGCTTCCCACCTTCTGTCAGCAGGATGCTTCCCACCTTCTATCAGCAGGATGCTTTACACATTCTATCAGCAGGATGCTTCACACCTTCTATCAGCAGGATGCTTCCCACCTTCTGTCAGCAGGATGCTTCACACCTTCTATCAGCAGGATGCTTCCCACCTTCTATCAGCAGGATGCTTCCCACCTTCTATCAGCAGGATGCTTCCCACCTTCTATCAGCAGGATGCTTCACACCTTCTATCAGGATGCTTCACACCTTCTATCAGGATGCTTCACACCTTCTGTCAGATGGGAAATTAACTTCAGACAACTCTGAGATCTCACTGCTACCTCATCAGCACTGCTTGAATCCAGAACACGCAGGCCACCAAATGCTGACATGAAGCAGCAGCACTTCCACTCTCTCCTGACAGGAATGTAAAACGATCTGTGTGGGGTTTAAGGGAGCTGTTTCTCAGAGTCTGGAGCATTTGAATCCTTGGTCTGCAGTTGGCACAGCTTGGGGAGGTTTATGAGGCGTGGCCTTGATGAAGGAAGTGTGTCACTGGGGGTGGGCTTGGAGGTTTCAAAGGCCACAGCACCATTTCCAGTCATTCTTTGTGCTCCCTGCCTGTGGCTTGAGATATGAGCTCTCAGCCTGTGGTTCCAGCAGTGGGGCTTGCAACGGTGATAGGCTCAGCCCTTGGGAACTGTAGCCTAAAATACACCCTTCTTTCTGTGAAGTGCCTTGGACTTGGTGCTGTGTCGCAGGAACAGAAAAGTAGTTGATACAGTCTGCCTCCTCCACACGACATCTTGGCAGTTGGCTTTATATTCTTTAGATACATGTGTGCACTTGTTGATATCATGGGGGGTGCTCATGTTGGCGATGTGGATATGTCTGTGTGCACATTCATGGGGATGAAAAGACAACCTTGGGTGTCATCCTCAGGAACACATTCTACCTCCTTTCAGTCAAGGTCTCTCATGGATTTGGAGCTTACCACTGAGACTGACTGGCTGGCCAGTAGGCTCCAGGGATCATCTCATCTGCACTTCCCCAGCCCAGGGGATCCAAGTGTGCGCAGACACGCGGGGCATTTCCACACGGGTTGTGCGCGGACACGCGGGGCTTTTCTACACAGGTTGTGTGCAGACACACGGGGCATTTCCTTTTCACACGGGTTGTGCGCGGACACGCGGGGCATTTCCTTTCCATATGGGTTGTGCATGGACATGTGGGGCATTTCCACACGGGTTGTGCATGGACACACGGGGCTTTTCCACACGGGTTGTGCACGGACGTGTGGTGCATTTCCACACGGGTTGTGTGCGGACACTCAGGGCATTTCCACATGGGTTCTGTGAGCCAAACTGAGTCCTCATGCTTTATGGGGCACACACTAACTGAGTTATCTCCCCAACCTCCATTTTGGCAGTTTCCTACAGAATTAGATTAAGTATCTAAATTACATGACCCAGTACTTGCACTACTTGATATTTACCGTAAATAATTCAAACTATGAAGTCCTTTCATGGTGAATAAGGAAGCGGGACTGGGTCTACCTCTCCTTTTCTCAGGCTGCCGGGAAGATGGTGGACATTCAGACAGGATGTGCTTACCAAAAGCAGCCTACAATCTTTCAAAACAAGAATCGTGTTTTGCTGGGAGAAACCAGCAAGGAAAAACTCCCTCAGTACTACAAAAACATCAGTCTAGAATTCAAGATGCCCAAAGAGGCCATGGAGGGTACCTACATAGACAAGAAATGCCCCTTCACTGGAAATGTTTCCATCCGAGGTCAGATCCTGTCTGGTGTAGTGATGAAGATGCAGAGGACCATTGTCATCTGCCAATACTATCTCCATTACACCCATATCTGAAAGCAAAATTGCTTTGAGAGGCATCACAAGAACGTGTCTGTGCACCTGTCCCCATGTTTTGGGGATGTACAGATCAGCGACATTGTCACTATTGGAGAGTGCGGGCCCCTGAGCAAGACTGTTCGATTCAATGTGCTCAAGGTCACCAAGGCTGCTGGCACCAAGAAGCAGTTTCAGAAGTTCTAAGGGGACTCTGGCCAAAGCCGTAGAACAAATAAAGTTATTTTCCAACTTAAGAAAAAAGAATTCAAACTATGTCCACACACCAAGCTCCACACGGATGGTTCTGTCCATAATGTCAAAACTTTAAAACAACCAAGAGGTGATAGATGAATTGTGGTACATCTCTGAAATGGACTATTACTCTGTGATAAAAATTAATAGACTAAGAAATAACAGAAAGATATGGGATGAAGTGCATATCATTAAATAAAGTGACTCGGGCTGTACACAATAAGAACACAACTAGATGGCATTCTGGGAGTTCTAGGCTAACCTGGGCTACAGACTGAGTGAGACCCTTTTTCAAAAAAAAAAAAAAAACTTGAAAAAGAAGCTGAAAAAATATAGCAAACACACAAAAAAACTGAAATCACGGGAGAAAGCTCACTTGGAAGACATAATCAGAAGCAATAACACAAACCCAGCACGATCTGGAAGAAAGAGAAGATGGCTGTGCTAGACAGTAGGCTCAGATCTCTCGTATGCTCACACCACTTAGGGGATGCAGTGAAGAGGCAGGGAGGAGGAGGGCAGGAGAGAACAACCTTATGGGTTCACGTAGAGAGCAGGCTACCTCTTCACAGAAAGTGCAGAAGTGAAGCCTGCGGGTGCGTCCAGACGTGTCATAGCAAGTACTGCAGTTTAGACAGCTCCGCAGAGGGAGCAGAATGCTCAGAGTAAGCAGTTGGAAAACTCAATTTTAGTTCTCCCTCCTCCCTCCCTCCCTTTCTCCCTTCCTTATTCCCTCCTTCCCTTTATATTTTTTTTTGTTTTTTTGAGACAGAGTTTCTCTGTGTAGCCCTGGCCATCCTGGAACTTATTCTCTAGACCAGGCTGGCCTCAAACTCAGAGATCCTCCTGCCTCTGCCTCTCAAGAGCATAGCATTAAAGGCATGTACCACCACCGCCAGGTAGTTTTCTTTTCTATAACACTTTCAAAGGAAGCTTGAGTAAGTTTGGTCATACTATAACATCCCCCTTTCTTTCTCTCTTTCTCTCTCTCTCCCTCTTTCAAAATTGTTGATATATTTTTTTTTCTAGGACTTAATTTGAGCCTATGAAGTTCAAGAATCATAGGTTCTCTATTCAAAAGCAGAGGCGACTCATAGTGGAGTGTGTGCCTTGGTGACCAAAGAGGACAGATGGCTCCTGCCCTCCCTCTCTTCCCACTAACTTAAGAGACAGAACTAGCACTTTGAGAAACTCACAGTCAGGTGAGAGCCCAGAAGTTAAAGCTTTAGCAACCAACATCTCAGCAAGGCAGAAAGAGAGAAAAGCAAGGGTGCCATGTTGCTTAATGAGAGTAGAGCTGATAAACGCACTTGCTCTGTTGTCTAATTGCAGCCTTTCCCTTTGACTTCAAAACCAAAGCAGCTTGGGGGCTGGTGAGATGGCTCAGTGGGGAAGAGCACCGACTGCTCTTCGGAAGGTCATGAGTTCAAATCCCAGCAACCACATGGTGGCTCACAACCATCTGTAATGAGATCTGACGCCCTCTTCTGGTATGTCTGAAGACAGCTACAGTGTACTCACATATAATAAACAAATAAATCTTTAAAAAAAAAAAAACAAAGCAGCTAAGTGGAAGTTGCTGTGGTGAGGTGGGGGGCAGATAAACACAGAGGGGGCTGGGGAGCATGGCATTCAGTCAAGTAGATTCTGACCAAGTTCATAATTCATCAGTTTCCATGAGAGGAAGGCACAAAGACTAGATGAGAACAATGTGTGTGGGGGTGTGGGGGGGGAGGGTGTGTGCGTGCACACAATTGCGTGCACGTGTATCTTCCAGAAAGCTGTCAGCTCCAATTCTCATCAAGGGTCAAGGTGAGCACATAGTTTTCATATGCTAGAACATGCTGCGCACTGCAGGCTCCTGAGTGTAGAGTGTCGGGGAGCAGCAATAAGCTAGCTGTCAGGAGGCAACAAGCAGGTAGGAGCCAATGACTAGTCCAGGCCTCGGAGGAGAAGGTAATCCCAGGTCACTTCCACGTCACTTCCACTAGGCTCCCTGGTGGGAGATCAAGGGAAACAAGAAGATGTATGGAAAGAGAGAATGGGGATGTGCAGACCGCCTCTGTGCCTGCATGTGTGTGTGTGCACCTGTGTGCACTTGTCAGCATGTAAGCTTTGGATCCGTGTCAAAAGCAGGCTTGGCTATAGCTGAAGTCATCAAAGCATGTAAGCTCTTTGTGGATTTTTAAAGGTTGTTTTGTTTTGTTGTTGATTTTACTTTACCTTTTCTTTTTCTTTTTGGTGCTGGGGTCGAACCTAGTTCTTTATGAATGGTTAGTGTGATGGTTTGAGTGAAAATTGCCCCAAAAGCTCATAGGAAGTAGCATTATTAGTAGGTACATCCTTGTTGGAGGAAGTGTATCAGAGAGGATGGGCTTTGAGGTTGCAAATGCTCCAGCCAGGTCCAGTGTCTCTTTCTTTCTGCTGCCTGCAGATCCTCTGAGCTACCTCTCCAGCACCATGTTTGCCTGCACACAACCATGCTTCCCGTCATGAGGATAATGGACCTCTGAACCTGTAGGCCAGCCCCAATGAAGTGCTTTCCTTTATAATGTGGAGTACATGCTCTGATAAGAATATTTAAAAGCCAGTCCTCCCAGGAAACCCAGGACGTATAGCTGCTATATTTCTATCTTAGTTAGGGTTTTACTGCTATGAACAGACACCATGACCAAGGCAACACTTATAAGGCCAACATTTTAATTGAGGCTGGCTTACAGGTTCAGAGGTTCAGTCCATTATCATCAAGGCAGAACATGGCAGCATCCAGGCTGGTATGGTACAGGAGCTGAGAGTTCTGCATCTTCATCTGGAGACTGCTAGCAGAATACTGGCTTCCATGCAGCTAAGATGAAGGTTTTATAGCCCATAGCCTCAGTGACACACCTACTCCAACAGGGTCATACCTTCTAATAGTGCCACTCCCTGGGTGGAGCCTATAGAAATGATTACAACTAACATTTTCTGACCGTGGTACAACAGCTTTGTGATCCTGTGCATTGGAGCTTGTTTCCTTTGGCCTCTTTTCTCTTTGTTGCTTTCTCTTTTCCATCTTCCCCAGGGTAGGTGGAGTCAGCTGTGGCTTCTCTTTCCTCTCTTCTGTCCACCCCTTTGTTCCTCCTCTTGTTCTCTCTGGCTTAATCTGATCTTATAATGGTAGCACCTAATTCCCAAGGTGAAATTCAAATGAATTGTCTCCTGAAATAATATAACCACTGGCTGTTGTCCTTGGAGCCACAGAACCAGATCAATATCCATCTTACAAATGAACTTCTCTGCCCTGAAATTCATCACCTAACTTCAAATACGCATTTTCTGTATCTCGTTCGTTCAGTGTCTCCGTGTGGACCTCTCTCTGGCACCTTAAGGTGAAAGTGTTCAGGAATCTCTCTCTGCTCCAGAATGTGTTCTGCTCTCTGTTGGGAGAGCCCTGGTGTTCCAAAGCTCTGGGACATCATTTTTTTTCTTCCCTCCCACATGGTTACTTGGTTCTCAACTTTGGACCATTCTGTGGTATGACTGCACCTCTCTGGGTTCCCTTCCTACCCTCTGCAGTCTTCAGGCTCTCTTCCTGCCTCAATGCCTTCTTTCCAGCCATCTGCATTTCCTCCCAATTCCCACCTTCCCTCCATCTCAGCATCAATCCGCCCCATTCTGGTCTTCAACACATCTTCAGTGATTCTAGGAAGAAGTCCAAACTCTTTATTTCGGTCTACCTTATTTGTTGTGCCCTCAAATGACGTTTGAGTTTAAGTCCTGTGTGTTCCCTTCCACGTGTAGAGAACCTGTGACTTCCTGTGGATCAAGATGTAAAGCTCTCAGCTGTAGCTACAGCGCCATGCCTGTCTGCATCATGATAATGGACCAACCCTTAGAAACTGTAAGCAACTCCCCACTCAAAAGTGTTTTCACTTATAAGTGTCCTGGTCGTGGCACAACAGTAGAATAGCCGGGCGGTGATGGTACACGCATTTAATCCCAGCACTTGGGAGGCAGAGGCAGGCAGACTTCTGAGTTTGAGGCCAGCATGGTCTACAGAGTGAGTTCCAGGACAGCCAGGGTTATACAGAAAAACCCTGTCTCAAAACAAAACAAAACAAAACAGTAGAACAATGACTAACCTAGCAACAAAGATAGGACTTTGTACCTACAGAAACAGGTCTGTATAAGGAAATGTATAAGGCAGCCAAGCCTCAGGTCCCCACCATGTTGGCCAGCATCTGAACAGTGACCTGGTAGGATTGTAGCCTGTTAAGCTGTACCCACATTCTGACCCACAGAAGCTATGCTATGATAGACCTAGGTGTTGTGGATTTTGCTGAATGCTGGTTGTATTATGTTAATCTGCTGGGCAGGAAGACAGAGGCAGGACTTTAATGGTTCCGGAACAAGGGACTGAGGAGGAGGGGAAATTGGCCTCCATGCCAGGGAAGGAAGAGAGACACCAGGCCTGAGAGGTCTGAGAGGTGCAGAACACAGAGAGATAGTCAT
Organism: Mastomys coucha; assembly: GCF_008632895.1. Taxonomy (NCBI): domain Eukaryota; kingdom Metazoa; phylum Chordata; class Mammalia; order Rodentia; family Muridae; genus Mastomys; species Mastomys coucha. The sequence continues at coordinate 106,759,527 of NW_022196915.1, forward strand.
CATGTAGGTGCTGGGGAATGCAGCCGAGTGGGGCTGCAGGTTTGTGTCCAGAGCAGCAAAGATGGAATATAGATTTTAGCAAGTAATAACTCAGGAATATTTGAGAAAGGTTCATCAGCCCTGTGGATGTTAGGCAGTGGCCCAGCCATTGAGCTGTTTAAGGCATATCCAAATATGAAGGCCGTGTGTGTGTGTGTGTGTGTGTGTGTGTGTGTGTGTGTGTGTGTGTGTATGTGTCTTTCATTTGAGAACCCAGAACATTGGGGCAGGTAACAAGCAATGCGCACCTCTGGAATCGACTCTAGTAACCTTAATTGGGTTCAGCAACACCTAGACCATCTCAAAGTTTGCTCTGGGATGACCTGCTACTCAACAGTGTGAAACTAAACTGTCCCTGGTACAAATGGTAATCAAAGCAGGTAGAGGCAGGAGGATTCGAAGATCAAGGCCAGCCTCAGCTATAAAAGAGAGTTCAAGGCTAGCCAGGGTTCCTTAAGACCCTATCAAAATAAGGATGAGTAGAAGAAGTTAGGAAGGAAAAGGGGAGGGAGGGCATGAGGGAGGGAATGAGGGCAGGAGGGAAGAAAGTAATATAGGCCTCAGTTTCTGGGTTCCTTAAGTTATATGAAGCAGAAAAAAGTAAATGGGCTTGGTGCTTTGTTTCAGAAGGTATGGGATAAACAAGTTACTAGAGGATAATGAAAGGCTGGAGAATCTTAGAATGTATAATGTATAACTTTTACCTAAAAGGGGGCATGGAAAACCTCTGCCAGAAGCCAAAAAAAAAAAAAAAAAAAAAAAAAAAAAAAAAAAAAAAAAAAAAAAAAAAAGGTGGAGTAGCTAGTTCAGAGGTTCAGTCCAGTATCATCATGGTGGGAAGCATAGCAGCATCCAGGCATGCATGGTGCTGGAAAAGAAGCTGAGAGTTGTACATTTTTATCCAAAGGCAGTCAGGTAGAGACTGTGTTCTTTAAGCAGCCAGGTGGAGAGTCTCTTATGCACTGAGCAGAGTTTGTGCATAGGATTTCAAAGCACACCCCTACAGTGACACAGTCCTCCAAGAAGGCTACACCTTTTCCAATAAGGACACACTTCCTAATAGTGTCTCTTCATGGGCCAACCATATTCAAACCATCACAAATGCTTAACTAGTTTCCTCTCCCATGCCCCTAGTCCCCTCTTGTTAGACATTACAAGTCTATTGGACCCTAAGCAGAGAAAGATACAAGCAGGGTAGGACCATATGTATTCCCTTTGCTGCCTGGGGTCTAAGGCATCCTGACGATGCTCAACTCCCGCAGGCCACAAAGTAAACCAAGCCCCTCTTTCCTACCCAAAGAAAGAGTGACTCTTCTCCTATAGCCCAAGCCATGGTGTATGTCCCTCCCCCCTCTCACTCTCAGGCAGCACAGGGCACATACTAACTAGGCCTGCATCCTCCTAGTGCAGTGCCTCTGCTTTCCCTCAAAAACCTTTGAAAGTGGACATTTTTCTTCGTCAACTTTGTCCACTCAAACCAGACTCCCAGCTGTACTGCTGGCAACTGTGTTAGCAACTATTTTGCTTGAAGAACAATTCCTCATAGTACCTGTGTTAGTTTGTATCTCTTACTATGATAAAGCACCAGCAGGAACTAACTTGTTGGGGAAAGGTTTTTGTTGGTGGAGTTTGTTTTTGTTTTGTTTCCAAGGCTGGAACTCAAGGCAGGAGCTTGGAGCATAAACCATGGAGGAACATTGCTTATTGGCTTTCTTCCTAGCTTGCATTTAGATGCATTTCTTATAAGGCTCATCTCCTTGGGAATGGTACCGCCTACAGTGAGCAGGGCCCTTTTATAACAATTAGTAATCAAGAAACTACTCACAAATATTCCTACAAGCCAGTCTGTGAGAGATAACTCTTAAGTTGTGGGTCCATCTAGCCAAGTTGACAATCAAGATTAGCCATTACCATGCCTTTTTAGGACTACCACAATGACAGTATTTTAATTTGATCACCTCTGCAGAGTCTTATTTTCAAATAAGACCCCATCCTGAAGTATTAGGGAGGGGTCACAAATAAGTTAGGGAGAGTAACAATGCTACTGTAGCCAGAAGATGACTTTAGTTAAACCCAAACAGTGCACTAATATTTTTATTAAAATGTAACTTTGATACTTTGTGGAGGTCAAGAACATGGACTGTAGCCGCCAGTGGCCACGGATTACTGGGTTCCTGAAAGGAAAGCTGGGGCTGAATGGGGGGATGGTAAGAGAAAGATGAGACTAAGACAAAGTTTCTGATCAAGGCTCAATGTTTCCTTATGAGTCTGAGCTTATAAAAGGGGGGACCCACCCCCCACTATGCCAGGATCTTGTCCCCTTGTCAGGATCTTGTTACTTTGTCAGGATCTCGTCAGAAAGACAGGCTCAGGAAATAGTAGTAAGAGACAGGTAATCTGGCTGATAAAGACTTTTAGCTATCTTCATAATTGGAATCTCCAATATTGTATTTATTTCTAGACCAGTTTATGATTGAGTCAGAATAATTGGTCACATTAAAGGAAAGAGAAAAATCATTATAACTTCTCCTTTTGATTAATTTTTCTAAGTCAGTTAACACAGTCTCTATGTTCTCTCACAAGGTCTAAAAGCTTGAGGCAAGACAGCTTGTCTAATCTGGGACATAGGCAAGCAAAGGTGGATCAAGAGCATACACCCAATACAGCTTTCCTGTCACCATTGTCAGGGTACTCAGCAAGCTCACAGGTCGGCATTATCCTTTTATGTCAGCATATCACACCAATCACTCTGGCAACTAGCAAGCTCCTGTAGCATTCAGTGGAAAAAAAAAACCACAAACATGCCCTCTTCCCCATATTAAATACCTATCAGGATCATGCCATAGGTCAATAAGTGAATCCCTCCATCTCACCTAGGCATGAGTATGCCTAGTTGTAGGATGCTATAGAACACTCAGCAAAGAGTTCCTTGGCATCCAAATTTTAAAATTTTAAAAATAAAAAGCATGAT
>NW_022196915.1:106762546-106768668 GCF_008632895.1 Mastomys coucha
GCTTCAAACTCAGAAATCCCCCTGCCTCTGCCTCCCAAGTGCTAGGATTAAAGGCATGTGCCACCCCTGCCCGGCCTTTTTTTGTTTTTGTTTTTTAAAAGCCATTTTTTCAGAGTGTGATGCACACATTCAACAATTTCTTGTCCCTGAGAATTATAAAGAATCCCAGTAATATAGGTAACATTAAATTGTTGACAAACATCTTAAATGCTTGACTGTAATAGCCAGTTCCACTGTCTGCTTTAATCTAATTAGGAACACCAAGCACGCTGGGCGGTGGTGGCGCACGCCTTTAATCCCGGCACTTGGGAGGCAGAGGCAGGCGGATTTCTGAGTTCGAGGCCAGCCTGGTCTACAGAGTGAGTTCCAGGACAGCCAGGACTATACAGAGAAACCCTGTCTCGAAAAAACCAAAAAAAAAAAAAAAAAAAAAAAAAAAAAAAAAAAAAAAAAAAAAAAAAGGAACATAGAAAAATAATGAAGGCAATGACCAATTACATTTTTAGTTGATTTTCCTGTTAAGGCAATTGCAACTAGAAAGCTTGAAAAGGTATCCATAGTCACATGTGCATAATTTATTTTTCTTGAATCAGAAATATGAGTATCCATTCGCAATAATTGATTAAGTATACATCCTCAAGATTTAACACCATTATGTGGTACAGGTAGAAGCTGCAGACACTGAGAACAAGTCTTTACAATTTGACATGCACATTCTCTAAAAATGCCAAGTTACTATCTCAAGCCATTACTAGTTTGATGATGTAAAGAATGAGATTATGTGGACAACTGTTCTTGTGTAAGGCCTATAATCTGCCTGGGTTACAAATCTACTGTGACATTACTTTAAGGGGTCTTTTCCAGGCAGTCCAGGAAGAGTTCTTAAATGTCCAAAGAGAGTCCTTTAAAGGAACAGTACTTTCTGTTAACTTGAGTTGTAGATGCAAAATTTGAGAATTAGCAGTATCTAAAACTGGAACAATTTGAAGCAATTGTAAGCTCTGAGATTTATATATATACATATATATAAATGTATATGAGATTTTTCTATATACATATATATGTATATATACATATATATTTTATTTGATTTTAGCACCTAAAAACAGTGACTACAGCACATAGTTCAGTTATTTGTGCTGAAGTAGAGGGAAATTCACGAGAATAAACATGTGATCCAATCACATATACTTGTCTCCTATAGGAGGCTGTTTATAAATACAATAGATGTATTCATTACAGAATGCATACATAAATTTACAGGAAATACAAAAGCATGCATACAAGCAAATTTTAACAACTTGTCTTTTCAATAATGATTAACTTTGCCTAAAAATTTTACTATGCAATAGGCCAAAATCAATCAATACTCTGTAATAATCAATTTAATTGCTGTTTGAAACAAGGAATAGATGTCTCATCATGTTTTTTAGACATTCTTTCCAAAACACTTTCATGATTCTATCCTACAATTCTTTATTAACACCACAACAGCTCCATAATAGGATGTTAAAACTTTACTTGGAGATGAAGAAAGATGAATCCACATTAATGTTCTCTTTTGCCAAAGAATTTCTATGGGCACATTGAGTAACAATAACTAACATTTGATTACAATTGAAAACAATTGACTACAAAAGTTTCCTCTACTTTCTGCAAAGCTGTTTGTTTCTCACCAGTTAATTTGCATCCCCCTTGACAACATCCAACAAAGGCTTAAGTCCTCCTGTGGTGAGCTTAAGGTGAGGTTTTAGCCAACAAACATCTCCTGGAAGCTTTTGAAAATAATTTGAAGTAAGCAAATCTTCTTTTCTTTCTTGAATTTTATGTACTACAACTCTTTCTAGGGTATAACTTAGGCCCCAAATATTGAATTGAAAAGGATGTTGCCTCTGAAATTTTTCTGGAGCAATAAGTACTCCAAAAATTTTAAAGCTCATTGTGTAAGAGCAAAGGTAGTAAAATTCCCATTCAGAGGAATTAGCTAATAAAATACTCTGCAAATAATAAACAACATACACTGAAAAATTCTAAGTCCTAGCTTCTTGTACTGAAGCACGGACAAAAAAAAATTATATAATGTAAGGCTATGAGCCATTCCTAGAGGCAAAACTTTCCAATGATTACAAGCTCACTAGAAGCAACCCCTTTACAATTACCAGGATGCAGAGGAAAAAACAACCTTATAAATACACAATAATTCTATATGGAGTAGGCAGGCCAGATTGAAATGCCTCTACAAGTTTTACCACCTCATTGTCATTTACCACCTTAAGATTTTCATAAATCTTAAGTTTAAACTTTATTTTGAACAATACCTGGATAGATCTGTGATAATGCTATTTTGTCTTAAAAACAATTCCCCAGAGGCAAGGCCACGAAAATTTCTCTAGGCAAGGTTTGCAAAATAAAAGAAATGCCTCACAAACCTTGCTGAGGCTGCTCTGAGCTTTGTACTAACTCAAATATAAATATTTCTTAATCTGAAATACCATCTGAGTCCAGGCCCAAAGATTACACCTCCTGCAGTGAGCACAGATTCAATGGGAGCAGTTCTACTGTCTGTGTATGTCTCTAATTTTTGGACAGTCTTTCCTAAGATGATTTATACTTAAAGCATTTCTTATCACCTCAGCGCTGTGAAAGCATTGTTTGTACTATAGTCTCCTGCAAGGCAGCAAACATAGCTAGACTCTGATTGTATGAGGGTCCAATTTCTACCCAAAGATGAATATATCAGATAAGCCTGTCTTTGCTTTGTTTTTTGTTTTTTGTTTTTTAAGATTTATTTTATGTGTATGAGTACACTGTAGCTATATAGATGGCCATGAGCCATCATGTGTGTGGCTGCTGGGAATTGAACTCAGGACCTCTGCTGGCCCCACTCGCACCTGCCCCACTAGCTCCGGAATAATTCACTCTGGCGTAATTCACTGTAGCTGTCTTCAGAAGTACCAGAATGAGGGTGTCATATCTCTTTACGGATGGTTGTGAGCCACCATGTGGTTGCTGGGATCCAAACTCAGGACCTTCAGAAGAGCAGTCAGTGCTCTTACTGGTGAGCCATCTCGCCAGCCCCCTGTCTTTGCTTTGTATGGGCACATGGCCACGGAGAGCTGCATTAGCTTTCTCATAAGACAACTGTGTAACAAAGGGAACACTGTGCTTGAGGGTCTCTAAAAATTCTATTAGCTGTTTTTAGTAGTACAATCTCCTTGAAACAGTTTATCAGGAGCCTGTTTGATACCAAATAAATTCTCACTGAGATCTTTTTTCTAACCTCGCAGGGTTAGATTTTGCTTCTACTCCTGTATCCGATAAAAGCTTGTTTTTAAAAGGGGCAGCACGCCCATACTGGCCACAGCTGTTTTTAACTATTATTACTCTTGCAATCATCCTAATTACAAAATATGGGTGAGTTAAGAATCATGTGCTTGCGATCAAATTGCAAATTGCAGCAAATGGAACACTGGCAATTTAACCATACTTTTTAAGTTTCTTTTGTAATATTAAGGCATAACCATAACTTTTGGAAAGCAAAACCCATTTTAAACAATCCATTCTCTTTAAAATCAATACCAAAACCAAAAGCATTACTTTCACATTACAAAATTTGGCTGCCAATTTTTACATATGGATGCATGACAGTGCAACTTTTTTTTTTTTTTTTTTGGTTTTTCGAGACAGGGTTTCTCTGTGTAGTCCTGGAACTCACTCTAAGACCAGGCTGGCCTCTAACTCAGAAATCCACCTGTGCCTGCCTCCCAAGTGCTGGGATTAAAGGCATGCCCCACTACCGCCCGGCGACAATGCAACTTTTAATGCTTCATTAAAAAGACATTGTTTTAAATCTTATCCCTTTTAAGTCTAATTTCTAGGATAAGAAGTACATAAAATATTATCACAATTTAGAAGTATCTTTAGAGGCCTGGTTTCCTGGGCTGGTTTATGCCATGTGTTGTTGTTTAAAATGACTCCAACCCTGAGTTACCAGTTTTAGGTTAACTTTCTGTTACCAGTATTACAACTTTTAACCCTATCCAATAACTTATAAGCCAATAATCTATAACCAAGACATGTAGAACATATTTATACCTTTAAGACTAGTCAGAAACAGCTGGGCAGTGGTGGCACATGCCTTTAATCCCAGCACTTGGGAGGCAGAGGCAGGCAGATTTCTGAGTTCGTAGGCCAGCCTGGTCTACAGAGTGAGCTCCAGGACTACACAGAGAAACCCTGTCTTGAAAACCAAACAAACAAACAAAAAGTCAGAAACCAAATGAAGCAGCTATACGAATCTTATAAATTTAGAACAATCAACAAATTTTTACTTTTTTCTATTATAATTTCAAGAAAAAAAACACTTTGTCATTTGTTGAACCCAATAATCACAATTGCAGAGATTTTTCTAGGAAATGACAACTATCAGATTATTTGCCTTAGAACTTAAGAAGCTGCTGACCCTTTTAAAAAGCAGCTTTTCAGCAGGGCCTCTCCTGCTGTGTTTGATTCCTGGCTAAGGGTGCAGGGCAACTTAAATCAGCCTCCACTGTGCAAACTGAGCCTGAATCAAGAGATGGATAGCCAGCAGATAACATTTTAATCATTTTTTCTTTTCAATATGGAACACAGAACAACAGTCATTCAGACAACAAAACAAAAACAGACACAAATTGACACGTGGACAGATTGGTGCACCAAGGACAGACAACACAGAGAATGTAGAGAACTTGGTGTAAGCAGAACTAAGGGATGTCTCCTGTATATGCCAGAGAGGAAGCAGGACACTTCCCAATTTCCTTCTGTCCCTAGGAGAGCTCCATTTTCTCTCTCTCTCTCTCTCTCTCTCTCTCTCACTCTCTCTCTCTCTCTCTCATGTCATTTGTGTATCTAGCATCTCCCTTTCTTGTTGTTGTTTTTTGTTTTCTACTCTTTTTAGTTTATTTTATTTTATGCCCTACTTTTCTCTCCCCATGCAGCTCTTGACTACAGACAAATGCCTGTTTAGAAGTTTCCAATCGCATTTTCCACTGTCAACCCCTACTGATATCAGTGTTGGGGCAACACTGACTCAATCTAGCCTGTATCCTTTCTCACTTACAGCAACAGTTTCAAAAAGATGAAGTTTAAGGCCAGTGCTAGCATCAATACTGTATGTTGCTTACCATGCCAGATACCATCTTGTTCTGTTTTCTGTGGAGCTCCACCAAGACAGTGTTTCCCTCAGTGTTCAGTCCCTCATTCGGGTACCACCTATAGCCTCCAGGAGCCACGGGTTACTGGATTCCTGAAAGGAAAGCTGAGACTGAATGAGGGGATGGTGAGAGAAGGATGAGAACAAGAGAAAGTTTCTGATCAAGGCCCAATGTTTACTTATGAGTCTGAGCTTATAAAGTGTGTGTGTGTGTGGAGGGACCCATCCCCTTCTATGCCAGGATCTTGTCACCTCATCAGCATCTTGTTGCTTGTCAGGAACTTGTCAGGCAGACAGGCTCAGTACCTCAGCAGGTAGTGGCTCCTTGTAGGAAGCTGCAGATGTGGCAGGACAATAGACTTCACCTAGGTGGGAAGACTCCACCCTAGGTGGGCTAGCCAGCTGTGGCAAAGACAAGCTCTGATTCATCCTGCTCGAGGCTGGGGGTGGGGGAGGACACAATGGACATCAAAAGATGTGTACAGTGTTTGTAATGCAGTAGTTATAATCCTCTATTGATATTCAAATGTTTTCAACACTGTTTTCAATTTTTCTGAATCATTGATCATAAAATCAGATATAGCATTATGACTTTGTTAAGGGTACCTAGGAACTTACAGCATTTCTGCTTTTATTTCCTTCAGTTACTCTTGAATTGTTTATGTATTCATTTTTACTGGAAATGATGTACCTTGAAAGACCCCTCAAAACTGGGGAGATCTTTACTCAAGTCTCGGGATGATGTGACCACCCAATAACTCACAAGAGACCAACCGAACTTGCTGCAATCACATGAGGTTTATTTGGGATAGGCCAGTACCAGGGTCGATCTCATGACCATGCTAGCCAGAGGAGTTCGACCCGAACACAAGAAGTGAGGGGTATTTAAAGGGAAAAACCACAAATTGGGGGCAGGGAGAGGGTTACC